>NC_037676.1:8594299-8722557 GCF_003255815.1 Theropithecus gelada
TAGCCGGGCGAGATGGCGGGCGCCTGTAGTCCCAGCTACTCGGGAGGCTGAGGCCGGAGAATGGCGTAAACCCGGGAGGCGGAGCTTGCAGTGAGCTGAGATCCGGCCACTGCACTCCAGCCTGGGCGACAGAGCGAGACTCCGTCTCAAAAAAAAAAAAAAAAGAAAAAAAAAAAAGAAACTAGGCCTTTCCTCCTTCTGGAGCCTTCTTCCTGACATTTTGCTTGCGACATACTCTATTTCTTTGCTATGAAAATGGACTCAGTATTCCATCCATCTTGCTACCAGTCTCTGTGCTTTGTTCAAACGTTTGGTAGATTTTATTTCTTTCAAATCCAATTTTAGAGAAAGATTGTTAAAAAAAAAACTCACCTTTTTTCTATTTGAGACATTTTAACCAAAATATAATAGCAGTTTATAAATACAAACAGTAACAAAACTTTCGTCAGACACAGAATAGAGTAGACTGAAAAACTAGTGATTTTCAAAGCTTAGGGTACGGAAACTCTTTGTAACGCAGGAAAGACGTCGAGATTCCTAGGACCCACCCAGTGTACTGCAGAGTCCATACATATAACACCTCAGTGGTTCTGAGGTTTCATGGTATTATTATTATTATTGTTTTTATTATTTTTTGAGACAGTCTTGCTCTGTCATCCAGGCTGGAATGCAGTGGTACAATCTCAGCTCACTGCAACTTCCGCCTCCCAGGTTCAAGCAATTCCTCTGCCTCAGCCTCCCAAGCAGCTGGGACTACAGGCATGTGCCACCTCGATTGGCTAATTTTTGTATTTTTAGTAGAGATGGGCTTTCACTATGTTGGCCAGGCTGGTCTTGAACTCCTGACCTCAGGTGATTCACCTACCTCAGCCCCTCAAAGTGCTGGGATTACAGGTGTGAGCCACTGCGCCTGGCCACAGTATTCTTATTCCAATGACATGTTTTGTAGTATAGTGCGGAAAATGGAGTCACCGGAGCAGACCATTGCATTCTTGGTTTTGTCACTGGTTCTCTCAACAGTTTTAAGCAGTTGGTGAATTACCCCGTCCACAGTCATACCTGTCCTCAGCATGGAGAAAATGAAGAATTAAAATGTAAAATTCGTAAAGTGTGGTAGTAATTGAATTGTTAATTCATGCTTGAGCTAAAAGAAAATGCAGCAATTCCATGAGGATATATTTACATTATCTATCTATATACGTTGGATTAAAAATCATATGAATTTGGCCAGGCTCATGCCTGTAATCATGATTACGGGCTCATGCCTGTAATCCCAGTGGCTCATGCCTGTAATCCCAGCACTTTGGGAGGCCAAGATCACGAGATCAGGAGATCGAGACCATCCTGGCTAACAAGGTGAAACCCCGTCTCTACTAAAAACACAAAAATTAGCTGCTGGGCATGGTGGTGGGCACCTGCAGTCCCAGCTACTTGGGAGGCTAAGGCAGGAGAATGGCATGAACCCAGGAGGTGGAGCTTGCAGTGAGCCAAGATCATGTCACTGCACTCCAACCTGGGCAACAGAGCGAGACTGCCCAGTGGTGAGGTTATTCTATTTCTATTCATTTAAACAAGTACTCAGTGAGTGACTAATGTGTTAGAGACACTGCAGAGAAGCATGAACATATTACATTTCATTCTGATGAAAGAGAGAGAGGCTTTCTAGGTTTTGTGTAGATGACTGAAAACCAAGACTACATTAAGGATATTAAAATAAAAAGTAACTCACATACAAAGCATATAGAATAATACTATCATAGACTAATAGAATCTTAAATTTAAAATAGAGCTCAAAATTCATTAAGTTCAAATTCCTCCTAATGCAATTTTCCCTTCCTCAACATATTGACACGATATCATTGAGATTTGGGTTAAACAGTATTCTGTGAGTGAAATTGTGTGGTTATCCTCTAGTTGTAATAACCTACAATTGGTCTAAGATTTTGAATGTTTTAAAACAGAATTAACTGATGGCTGGGCAGTGAAAATAAGTGAAAACCAGATTGCTATCTCCTTGTTTCAAAATAGGAAGCCTCATTGAAGAAATAATTGTTCCATATTAGCAGCTTAGATACTAGGCAATCCTGCTGATACGTAACTTTTTTTTTCATCAGGCAAGGAGGTAAAATGCAATGTTTTTGAAGGACATCCTCTGTTTTCTTTAGGCATTTGGTGCCAATTCCTCAGAGAACTGAAATGACAATGTGTCAGAGAGGAGTTGCTGTTGGGAATCTTTATTTACAATCCTGGCTGTCAGGCTTCCTGCCTGATTTCTAGAGTACACAGGTGCTTCCTTGACCATTACAAGTACTTGTTTGCCAGGTTCCCAAAGAAGACTGCAACTTCAAACTATGTGTACTTATGAAAACTCAGTTTAGAAAAATAGTAAGGCTTCAAAGGAGTCATGTTTCTCTAAGTCAAGAATGAGGCCTGAACAGATTATCTAAAATGAGACGGGCTCTATTAAAATGCACCCCTCTTCACATCGCTGTTACCTTTGGTCCCAAGTCCCCTCCTCTTGGAGTAGTTCCAGGCTTCAGAAGTAATCCCCAAAGGAATTGTTGGTGTCATTTTATTGTGTGTTTCTAGAAACTGGCTATTCTATGCCTCACCTCAGAAATGGCTGGGATCTCTTGTGCTGGGCTGATGGGCTCCTCTGGCTCTCACCAGTCCTCGTCTCCCTGTCTCTAGGATTGGAATGATGACTCCATCTCCCCCATGCACGACAGAGCATGTTATGCAAAGGACAGTGTCTGGAAAGGGGGAACCTTCAGAGCCAATGTCCTCTGTGCCTTTGGTAACACTTGCGGCTTCAGGGGGTCTCTCTTCAAAATATGGACAACATTCACCCTCATCCACCTTTTCTGCTTGTATCAAGTCTCATGTGTGGGAGTGATTGGGACAGATCCCCAGAACTGACTTATCGATCCGATTGACTGGAATACCTGCCAATGCACTAAAATTAGCCAAATCTAGCCTGGCTTTTTGTGATCTAATCTCTCCTACGAGTTGAGGCAGAGATCAGATTCTCTTCTCTCTCTTTCCTCTGCAATGTTACCTTGCTAATAATAAATTTGTTCTCCAAAATAGGAGAACACAATGTTTCTAAACTTTATCTTAAGCAGAAATACAGATTATGATTTTAAATTTCCCTAGAAGGGTATACTTAATCCCAAAGGAGTATGACAACAATTTTGCAATTTCTGAAATCTGGGTGTGCAGGAACTTGTGTGGAGCATCATTGGCTGTGTTCCCTGTTGGGGAAATAAGTGGGCAGGGAAAATCTCCACCCTGATATTCTGCATGGACCCCAGGCTTCTGTAGCTGTTTCCCTATGATAAGTTCCTTTCTATAACTTCAAAGATAAATATTGACTATTACTTTGAGAATAGGTGTACTCTCACTTTATTGCAAAATTCCTCTTAAACCAATTGTTTGTCTGATTTATTCTTTATTTTCCTGTGAATTAAGCAAAATAAATGTTGATGCAACTATAGGACAGTGACAAAGATGATTATTTAGGAACTCACAGCGAATGTTTTCCTCTTCTTGCGAATCCAAACCCCAGGTGTAACAGGTCCCGTTCATGTAAGTTACCCTTAAGCCTTTGTATTTTGTTGATTTAATAAGAATACCCTTTCCATATATGTGAGGAAGGGAGAGAGAGAACAGAAGAAGTTGGAGGAAAGAAGGAAAAGTGAGAGCAGTAAAGAGGCAGAAGGAGACGGAAGAGAAGGTAATAAAATGGTTAGTTGTGGTGGTTCACACCTGTCATGTCAGCCCTTTGGGAGGCTGAGGCAGGAGGATTGCTTAAGCTCAGGGATTGAAGACCAGCCTAAACAACATAATAAGACCCCGTCTCTACTACTACTGCTACTACTACTACTACTACTACTACTACTACTAGTACTGCTGATAATAATAATAATAAACTACTCGGGTATGGTGGCACGTACCTGTAGTCCCAACTCCTCAGGAGGCTCAAGCCAAAGGATGACTTGAACCCAAGAGTTTGAGGCTGCAGTGAGCCGTGATGATGCCACTGCATTCCAGCCTGGGTGACAAAGCAAGACCCTGTCTCAAAAAAAAAAAAAAAAAGGTGGGAGGGAGTGGAATAATGTCAGAGGATCCTTCTCCATGTGGAAGCTCTGCTACTAAAGCTCTTTCAATGCCATGTTTGTCAATTGTTTTACTGTCTACATGGACATTCTGTCTCCCCTTAAGTAAAGACGCCTGCCCCGATCTTGCCCTTCTTCCTGTTCTTTCACTGTGCTCCTGGATAAGCCCTGCCACCTGTTAGTTTGAATCGTCAGCTGTGCATGCTCCTGTTTTCCCAAGCCCACACTAACTTCAGCACATCTGTCCCTCAAACTCTACACTTCTCTTTTCAACTGATTCTGGGCCATTTTTACCCAGACATTGGCTCACTCGTAACTCAGATTTTCGTAATTCAAGTTGAACTTATTCTCTGATCCCTTTCTTTCCACTTGGAATTTCACAGGTAATTTGATTTTTGATTTTCTAGTGTGTCAGATTAGAAGCCCTCCTCACCAATCTCCTAACTACCCATAATAAATACGTTAAGAAGCCCTGTTCATGCTAATTCCAAGAATTCCTTCTTTACTTTTTGCTTTGATTTGAAAATAGTATAACAAGGTAAATAACAGAATACAGGTAAGCAAAATAAGTGAAATGAATAGATGGGAAAATTACAACTAGGAAAATACAAACCATTTCATATTAGAAATATTACTTATTTTATCTACGATTTCTGAAAAAAAATGATAAAAAGAAGAAAAACTATTTAGAAGTATGCATATATATGTGAAGAGAAAGATTTCAATAAGTTATGCCTTTAATACTGTTATTGACTTGATAATAAAAGTAAGTTATGAAGGTACTACTTTTATAAATGACAAACACTCTAAATTTTAAAATTGGTTTTATGCTTTTAGCTGGCCACTGCGGTTCCCCAGACCCAATTGTGAATGGTCACATTAGTGGAGATGGTTTCAGTTACAGAGACACTGTGGTTTACCAGTGCAATCCTGGTTTCCGGCTCGTGGGAACTTCCGTGAGGATATGCCTGCAAGACCATAAGTGGTCTGGACAAACGCCTGTCTGTGTCCGTAAGTGCACTCTTTGTGGATGAATTCATCAGATGCTTCCTTTTGCCACAGTGTCTTTGGTTATTAGGTCACAATACACACCTGTTTAATCTTCACTGTGAAACAGAGCAGCAAACTTTCGGTTTTGCCTGTACAAAGAAAGAGAACGGGAGAGCTGTCATGTGCACGCTTTCCTTTCTTTGGATCTCCTTCCCATTTTCGTTCCTTCAAACTCCTTTTCCTGACTCCACATTTAATTTGCTTATTAATTCATTTTCAATGGATCCCTGGCTAAGTAGTGTCATGGATTCCTCCTCCCTGATATTATCACAGGATAAACTGGGTGGAGAGAAAAGCTGATTGTAGGAGGGTGGAGGTGCAGGGTCTGGGGTCTGCTGGGCAGCTTTGCAGTCTTAGAAACAGTGCCACTCCCTGCCTCATCCATGTTACGTGTATTTTTGTCATTGTTTCGTCAAGAATATAGGGAGTTTTGTAAGCATTCTTTCTTTTACTTGAAAGAGGTAAAACTGGCCAGGCACAGTGGCTCACGACTGTAATCCCAGCACTTTGGGAGGCCAAGGCGGGTGGATCACCTGAGGTCAGCAGTTCAAGACCACCACCCTGGCCAATATGGCAAAACCCCATTTGTACTAAAAATATAAAAATTAGCCTGGCATAGTGGCAGCACCTGTAATCTCAGCTACTAGGAGGGGCTGAGGCAGGAGAACTGCTTAAACCCTGGAGATGGAGGTTGCAGTGAGCAGAGATCGCGCCGCTGCCCCCCAGCCTGGGCAACAGAGCAAGACTGTGTTTTCCAAACAAAAAAAAAAAAAAAGAAAGACGTAAAATTACATGTAATGAATGATCAACGTTGAACTACATAACTTCAGAGATAAATATTGACTATTTTTAGAGTAATATACTCTCACTTTATTGTCCAATTTCCCCTAAACCAATTGTTTTTCTAAAATATTGTGTATTTTCCTTTGAATTAGACAAAAGAAATGTTAATAAAACAGTGACAAGGATTATATGTAACAGTGCTGTGAAAATGTACAAAGTTCAAGGGTTAAAGCTTTACTTAGAGGAAAAAACATTGTTGACAAGATAAATGGGGAAGAAAATACCAGTTTTATGACTGTAATGTGTTTCTTTTGAAAGGGCAAATGATGGATATCTCTCCCTGATCTGTCTTGCTGTTATCTGGGTCATGACATAATGACAGTTCCCTGCATTTCAAAGGATCATACGACAGAGATTCTCAACAAAATAGGACCTGAGTGTGCTTAGTTATTTTGCTAATTTCACGATGTGTAAATTGATATTGCAATAATTTATACATGGACAATGTAAAGTATCAAACAAATCCCCATACTGTCTCAAAAGGAGGGCTTCGCAAACTCAGCTGGTGTGTATGGAGAAAATATTCAAAACTCATGATTAATACAAGAATTTTTAGCATCTCTTGTTTTTCACTGCTTCATTTTTAAAGCATTTGGTATTCTGTCATGATTCAAGAGAGAAGTAATAATTATGATGATGAAGAAAGTGCATTTGGCAGGTGTTTGTTATTTTCCACAATTATATTAAAAGCCTATAGGGTCAGCCTGTGGTTCTAGCTCCCAATATTCCCTTCCGAATATAAATGCCATCTGTAAACTGCCTGATTAGTGGAAAACCTTCAGTCCATGCAGTTAGCATGCCTGCATGTTTCTTAGTAAATGATCCCAAGTGAAGGTGATGACCTGTTCGATATTTAACAATGGCGTTGACCTGTCTCTCTACAGCCATCACATGTGGTCACCCTGGAAACCCTGCCCACGGATTCACTAATGGCAGCGAGTTCAACCTGAATGACGTCGTGAATTTCACCTGTAACACGGGCTATTTGCTGCAGGGCGCGTCTCGAGCCCAGTGTCGGAGCAACGGCCAGTGGAGTAGCCCTCTGCCCACGTGTCGAGGTAGGAAAAGCATCCAGGAATGAGCCCTTTGCTCTGGGAGTGTTGTAGGCTGCCCAGTAACACCAAAGAGGCTGTCTCCATGAATCCAGGGCAATGCGTAAAGAGTTCTGCAAACTCTCACCATTCAGGTGTGAAAGCATTTCCGAGAGTAAGCACCAAGCTCTCCGTGGCTTTCTCCTGTCTGTGGCCAGATGTTCAATCACGAAAATCTGGAATTCTCTCCTTTAAAGATAACTCATCTTCCATTCCTCTTTTTATTCATTCATTTACACGTTTATTTCTACCCTGTATAGTTAGCACTGGGGGGGGCCGTTACGCTTCTAATTTTATGAATGTCTTTACGAAGCTCTTACTGTTTTTAATTTTCAGTTACTTATTTTTTGATTCATTTCTTTAAACATAGTCACAGAGACCTGGACTTAATCTGAGCTTCCAAGACAATTCTGTTCTGTCTTTTTTGCCTTTCTAGATGTTTGAGCTCAGAATGTTTAAGATTTCATTTCAATTACTTTCCATTAAACATCTCTCTTACTGATGGTGCCTTGTACTTTAGTGTGAAGGGCAAGTATTTTTTTATGGTAGTAAGATGAAATTAAAGCCAGGAACGTATCAATGTCTCTTTCTCTGACGAGAACCTCTCTTACCTTAGGGCTCCCACAGGAGCTATCTTCAAATAAGCTGATAGCAGAGTGGAAACCCAAGTCATTTAAAAAATGATTAGAGGTTGTATAAAAGTTGGCTACTCAACTGCAGAGTTCTGGCTCAGGTCTAACTTGGAGGGCTTGGTGTAAACTCAGAGGCTGAGCAAAGACTCCTAGCTCTATTTTCCCCTAAATTCTAGTGCTGTCAGGATCAGAATGTTTGGGATTTGACCAACACACGAATGAAACCCAGTTCACTCAACTGACCACAGGGCAAAATGCAAAGGAAACCAGGGTTGGGGGTAAAGCCAGTGTCCCTGCCTCCGCTGAGCCCCAGCCCCTGACCAGACGAGGGAACCACCCCACTTAGATAGCCCAGGGACATTGGTCAGTCCCAGATGCACAAGGGTGAGCTTTCATTTTATCCAAACATGGTCTCCCTCAAAAAATAAAAACCAAGAGAGGAACGTGGTTACCGATTTCACCTGAACTACAACTTTTCTTCTTCTTTCATTATATTTGTGTTTGTTTTTCCTTTAATAATTACATGGAGGCCGGGCGCGGTGGCTCACGCCTGTAATCCCCGCACTTTGGGAGGCTGAGGTGGGTGGATCATGAGATCAGGAAATCGAGACCATCCTGGCTAATACAGTGAAACCCCGTCTCTACTAAAAATACAAAAAATTAGCCAGGCGTGGTGGCAGCACCTGTAGTCCCAGCTACTTGGGAGGCTGAGGCAGGAGAATGGCGGGAACCCGGGAGGCGGAGCTTGCAGTGAGCCAAGATTGTGCCACTGCACTCCAGCCTGGGGGACACAGCGAGACTCCGTCTCAAAAAAAATAATAATAATAATAATATTTATATAATATTTATATAATAATTATATAATATTATAATAATAATAATATTATTATTATTATTACATGGGAAATATCTGATGTGCAGAATTAGGGTTGAAATGATCTCTTTCACTTTAGTTTCACAATCACAAGGAATAAGAAGAAATGCAAAACACTGCTGTGTTCTCATTCTAGCATAATTCAACCTTTTTGGCAGTTGAACTCTTATGACTGGCAACTGTGCAGTGGTGTTTTAGGAAGTATGGAACAGGGCCTAGCAAAATAGGCTCTGAAGCTCAAGAAAGCCAGCAGTGACTCTGTGTGGAGGCCACAGGACTCCATAGGGAGCAGAGCTGAGTTTACTGCCTAGGCCTGATACTTCCAGAGTCAAACATGCCCCACTCCGCCCTCAGCTTCTCACAGTCGTGTGTGTGTCTATTAGCAACGTGCTTCATTTCTTTACTTAGTAACGTCATTATCTCAGTGAAATTCTAACATTGGAGATCTTGTGGGTCATCATCCTGATAAGAAGCTGATTTCCTTTGTAATCTCTCATTTTAAAAAATATTTGAGCTCAAATATGTTAACATTGCGTTTTAAGATGGTAAATTATTAAATTACATGTTTATATGGAATATGTAAATTACATCATATGTTCAGCGTGTTATTTTTCTTAGGATAAAATGTCATCAATTCTTTTTTTCCCATTAAAGTCCTCCTTTTCTCTGTTGAATGAGTAAATACATTCATAATAATATGTTTCATTTGGAGATAATTATAGATTCCCAGGCAGGCATTAGGTATAATACAGAGAGGTCCTTTTTATCCTCTACCTACTTTCACCCAGTGGTAGAATCTTGCAAACTTAGAGGACATTAGAACAACCAGCATATGGACATTGATGTGGTCAAGATAGGGAACGTCCATTGTCACAAGAATCCCCCTTGCTCCCCTTATAAACATACCCACACATCCCAACCTCATTCTTACTTCCTGGCATCCACTAACCTGCTCTCCACTAACCTGACCTTCTCCCTTCAAGAATGTTCTATAAATGAGTGCAATCAGGTGGTGTGCAGCCTTCTGAGAAGGACCCTTTCATTCAACATAATTCTCCGGAGATTCATCCAAGTTGTGGCCTATGTCAATAATTCAGTCCCTTTTTTCGGTGGGTAGAATTTCATGGTACAGATGTAACAGTTTGTTTCACCATTTACCCACTGAAGGACGTCTGGGTTGATTCCAGACTTCACTGTCACAAACAACGCTGCTATGAGCTGTTATGAACAGGATTTTGTGTGGTTATAAGTTTTCGTTTCTCTAGGAAAAATGCCCAAGAGTATAAATGGTACTGGGACATATGGTGTTTGTAAGTTTGGTTTTATAAGAAACTGCCAAGCATTTTTCCAGCATGGCGGTACTGTCTGTCATCCCTACCGACCATGTGTGGGTGATGAAGTTTCTCCACGTCCTCTCCAGCATTCGGTGCGGTCCCTCTGTCTTATTTTAGCTTTCTTGATAGATGTGTGGTGACAGCTTTCTGTGGTGTTCACTTGCTGTTTCCTGAAGGCTAACGATGAGAGTACCTTGTCTGGTGATTATCTCCATCTGTACCGTGAAATGTCTGTTCATGCCTTTTGCTCACGTCCTAATGGAGTAGTTTGGATGTTTTTGTTTGTTTTTTAAGATTGAGTTTCAAGAGTTCTTTATTCTATGTAATAGTCGTTTGTCAGGTATATGATTGGCAAAATTCTTCCCAGTCTCTCGTTTGACTTTTCTCCTCTTCACAGGGTCCTTCGAGCAGCAGAAGTTTTAAATTTATCATCTTTTCTTTTTATGGGTCATGGTATTGATGTCAAGTCTAAGAATTCTGCCAACACCTAGATCTTGATGTGTTCCTCTATTTTTTCTATCACTTTGCCTTTGATATATTTTGAAGTCTATGATCCATTTTGTGTTAATTTCTGTATAAAGTCTGAGATTTAAATAGCATTTCACTGTTCTTTTTTTAACCTATGGATATTCAAGAGATATTGGTTTTAAATAATTAAAAAGAAACATTATCAGGAAGGGCTTCTATGTTTCTAACCCAAAGTAAAAAAAAATTAAAAATTGAATGATAAAGGTGTCTATAAATAATTTCTGAATTAGATTTTTTAATTAATTGACCCTATAAAAACTTTGCTGTGTGTTTCTGTGTAGCTGTACCCACTTTCCATATAAAGATAAAATGTTGATGGCTTTAATTTCTACATTTGCCACACATGAGTTATTTTTCATAAAAGTTTTCGTCTTTTAGTCAAAAAGTATCCATTTTCCTCTGTGAAACATGGCAGTGGTATCCTGTGAGTGGGCACGACGGCATGTGGGGAACTGGTGCTCGTTTGGGGAATTTTCCACGGCCCCGGCTGGGTTGTCAGCATGACGTCAGCACCTGTGTCCTCACCACAAGAGCAACAACAGCAGATGCAAACTTCTGTGTGTGGGGAAAGAATCCAACTTTCACAAGAAATATTACTCTGAAAATTCTCATCCATCAGTTCCCTTTAATTTTATGCCTAGCAGAATGACCCAGAATGACTGTCAGCAGTCAGTACTCACGAGCTCAACTTCTTAGGCTGCTTCTTTTGTTGTATGGATGCTGTGTTCTTTTTCTTTTCTTTTCTCTTCTCTTCCTTTCTCTTCCTTTCCCTTCCTTCCTTCCTTCCCTTCCCTCCCTCCCTCCCTCCCTCCCTCCCTTCCTTCCTTCTTTCTTTTTTTCTTTCTCTTTTGAGATGGAGTTTCCTCTGTTGCCCAGGCTGGAGTGCAATGGCACCATCTCAGCTCACTGCACCTTCCACCTCCAGGGTTCAAGTGATTCTCCTGCCTCAGGCTCTCAAGTAGCTGGGATTATGCCACCACGCCCAGCTATTTTTTTTTTTTTTTTTAATTTAGTGCAGATGGGGTTTCACCATGTTGGTCAGGCTGGTCTTGAACTCCTGACCTCAGGTGATCCATCCACCTAGGCCTCCCAAAGGGCTGAGATTACAGGCATGAGCCACTGCACCCAGCCTGTTTCCTTACTTTCAAAACCACCGTTGATGATAACGTCACGAGCCTTGTCTGCTTTCTTCAGTGCAGGGGAGTAACTCCGGGCCAGCGTGAGGCTGTAAAGGCTGAGATGGGAGCTGTCTTCATTGTGGCACACAGTCCACCTCCTAAAACTTTATCCACACTCATCTTTTAAAACATTAAAAACAAAACCAAAAGCTTCCCTTTGTATTTTACACTAGAGAATTGGATCTGTACGTCCCAGGAGACCTTTGAGTGCTTCCTTCATTTTAATGAAAATTCCGCTTTATTCTTGCTTTTGATGAAAAAAAGATGGATCCTTCTCTTCAAGTAATTGGAAGCTGACTTCCTAAAAAATATTTTTAAAGTATATGCAGTTGGCGTCTGGGAGACACTGAGACTTGGGCTGTGGTTTGCCCCGATGCTGCTCATTTCTGACAGGATCAGGAAGGTGGTGCTGGACAGGGACAGACAGCAGCCCCTCTGCTGCAGTTAACAGGGTACTGGCAATAAATGCATTGAAGAAGGAAAATATAACCTTATCTTCAACAAGGGGGATGATTTAGAAAACCCAGACAGGCAGTCCACACCCTTTTGTTGCTTCAAATTTTGGAAAAGTGTCTCCAATTTAAAGGACTTCACTAACTAGAAGTGGCCTCTCTACATTGTTTTTAGTTTTAAAACACACGTTAAAGTTCACATAAGTGTATACAAAGGGTATATACACTTCTAATGAGTAAAAAAATCTGCTTGGAGATTCACGAGTACTGGATGAAGCTCCAACACTTGATACTGGACAATCCTTTCTTTCAATGTTTATTTTATTCTTGGGATAAAATTCAGCCAGGCACAGTGACTCATGCTTTTAATTCCAGCACTTTGGGAGGCTGGGGCAGGCAGATCACTTGAGCCCAGGAGTTTGAGACCAGCCTGGGCAGCATAGTAAAACCCAGTCTCTGCAAAAAATACAAAACTTAGCCAGGTGTGGTGGTATATGCCTGTAGTTCCAGCTAGTCAGGAGGCTGAGAAGGGAGGATCCCTTGAGCCTGGGAGATTGAGGCTACAGTGAGCCAAGACATGGCATTTCCAGCCTGGGCAACAGAGCAAGACCCCATCTTAAAGGAAAATCAGATAGTATCAAACTAGACCTAGTTTGTTGGGCATGGTGGCTCACGCCTATAGTCCCAGCATTTTGGGAGGCCGAGGCGGGCAGATCATGAGGTCAGAAGTTCAAGACCAGCCCGACCAACATAGTGAAACCTCATCTCTACTAAAAATACAAAAAATTAGCTGGGCATGGTGGTGCGCACCCGTAATCCCAGCTACTCGGGAACTCGGGAGGCCGAGGCAGAAGAATTACTTGAATCTGGAAGGTGGAGATTACAGTGAGCTGAGATCACACCATTGCACTCCAGCCTGGCTGACAGAGTGAGACTCCATTAAAAAAAAAAAAAAAAAAAAAACTTGACCTAGTTAACCATTCTAAAGTGTACAGTTCAGGGGCACTTTCGCCATGACCATGTTGTGTAACCGTCACCTCTGTCTAATTCCCAGATGTTTCATCACCCCAAAAGGAAACCCTAAGCCCATAAGCAGTCCCCATTTCCCTCCCCCTCCACCTCCCATCAATAGTGCCTGCTATCCAGCTCCATGGGTTTGCCCATTATGAATGTTTCTTATAAATGAAATCATTGAATCTAAGGTCTTTTGTGCCTGGCGTCTTTCACTTAGCATAGTACTTTTGAGGTTCATCCATGTTGTACATGTATGAGCATTTCATTCATTTTGATGGTTTTTTTTTTGAGATGGGGTCACACTGTGTCATCCAGGCTGGAGTGCAGTGGTGCGATCTTGGCTCACTGCAGCTTCTGCCTCTCAGGTTCAAGTGATTCTCCTTCCTCAGCCTTCCGAGTAGCTGGGACTACAGGCGAGAACCCCCATGCCCAGCTAATTTTTGTATTTTTAGTAGCAACGGGGATTTGCCATGTTGGTTAGGCTGGTCTCGAACTCTTGACCTCAAGTGATCTGCCTGTCTTGGCCTCCCAAAGTGCTGGGATTAAAGGTGTGAGCCACTACACCCAGACCATTTTTATGGTTTAAATAAGATTTTATTAACCCCTCTTACTTCACTTTCATTCATTTAGTTTCATCAATGACATGCTTGGACTGGACTTATTAAGAGTGTGGTGTGTTTGTGTGCATGTGTGTGTGGGCGTGTGTGTGTGTATGCATACGTACTATTCATGCATGTGTTTCTTTTAAATCATGTGAATGTAATTAAATATTGAAAGAATGGATACACACACAAAAATTTGAACAAAATGGTTGTTTCTCATATGGAATATTTAAATTTGTTACACTTACACTGATTTAACATATTTTTAAGCATCTATACTTGACAGTAGAGTAGGAAATAACTTCAGGTTTTCATTGTGTAGTCATCTTCTTAAATGAAATTTCCTGTGACTTTTGTACTCACTGCCTCTTTTTAATAGGTAGAATTTATTAAAAACACTTAGCACCATTTTCCCTCTGTGAGTTTTCGTGACTACTGAAGTTCTCAGATGGGAAATACAGCCATGGACCAAATGCTATTTATGTATTTAAACACAGGAGTACTCTTTTCTCCAACATCTATTACTTTCACAACATTTGAATACTTCAGTGACTCATATTCACTCACATTTTTGCTTTTTCTAACAAAAAGGTATGTTTCATTAATCAATTAATTAACAAGTTTTACTTTCAAAAATGTTTGCTCATAAGGAAAGAGCAATTTTGAACCATGTCTATTGTTAAAAAAATTTAAATTCCAGGTTGTTTTTGAAAGAAATGTTTTCTCTTCTCTAAGATTTTTCAAAAGTCTTAGGATAAGGCCATATCTGTGTTTAGAAAATGATTCTGGTTTCATTTTGATGACTATAAACTTCTGTACGTTTTATTATTTCCAATTAACTCATTGATTGCATTGCCAAAAAAAACTCCAACAGTGACAGTTTCATTCGTAGATGTATATTTAGTATGTCTGAATTCTTACCCTGTTACAGAAATTTAAATAATTTATATACCCTAAAAGCTCTAAATTTATCAGTCTGCCATGTGTATTAAGAACTATTTTAGCATTGCGATTTTAAATGGAAGAAAATTGAATGTCCTAATGTAGTTTGTATATAAAGTAGTAAGTACCCTTAATGCCACACCCTAGAAATAATTGGCCTGTTGAAGGACAAGACGTTAGGAAAATCACCTTTTAGATGACGCATGTTGTATAAGGTTTTGCTGCCAAAAGATGTGAGCTCAAGTTTATCTGAACTGGTATATCTGCAGTAGCAGTCAACTGCTATTGCTAAGATACCACATGGAAAGCAATCTACAACTGAAGGGAAAAGATCGCGTTAAAATATGGGAAAGGCGGTGGATAAAGACCCCAGCAGTTCTGTGCTTCCCAGGGACGATGCCTCTGACCAATGAGCTCACCTAACAGATGCGAAGTTTCAAAGTATCTCATTTGCTCAATACCTTGCACGGCTCTGGACCAATGTGCTATAGGTGAATATGTGGGGATTAGCATCGCTTTTCTCTCTTCCAGAGTAGAGAGCATCTTGCATTCATAACAAAATCCTCAAAGCTCCTTTGTTCTCACTCTCCCCAGAAAGCAGGCGTCTACTGTGTCTTATTTAGGAGCGATGAGGAATGGAATGGCTCACAGAGGTGTCCGCAGTTTCTTGTTCAAAACCTCCTGCTTTCCCCGATAATGTGGGTGTTCTGGTCAGCTTGAAAATTAGCAAGTCGATCTTATCATCTATATAATATTATTATATAATAATGCGTTCAGAGAGAGAGTCTTACTTGTAAAGTCAGAGGCCATGGAAAATGGGGAATGGGTTTAGGAGATGTCCTGAAATGTATCAACCGATGCTGAATGAAATCTTGTCCCACTGTCTCTAGCACCAGGAGGCTTTGCTATACATGAAGTATTTATTGCACACTCTGGTAAATATGGCTGAAACAATCACATTAACTCATTCAGCTCTCAGAGGAAAACATGAAATCCGCACATCTACAAGAAACCGTGAGGACCGGAATGGTGATGGGAAGACAGATATTAGTGTCAGCCTTTTGCTCATGCAGCTGCAAGGACTTAAGGAAAGATTCAACAGTTTTAATCAAACTCTTTTCTCCTCCTTGTGTGACAGAAAAAAATTGCATGACTGACGGAACGATTGAGAATGAATGCCCACAAATATTGTCCCAGTTACCTCCACATAGGGGGACAGCACAATTATGTCTTGAGGTCTTAGGTGTATCAGAACGTTCTGTATCCATCTCCCTAGAGCCTTCTAGGCCATGTAATGCAGCATTTGTTAAGCGCCTACCATATCCCAAATGATGTGCTAGACACTGTCAATGCAATTCGTATCTTTAAGTAGATAACTATGCAGACGACCAGAGGAGTTTGCTAGCTAGGAAGACTCACCCAATCTGCCGTGGCATCTGTCCATTTGACACAAAACATATTCTTGCAGAACGAGAGATTAACTGAACTCGAAAGAGTGGGCTTTTAAGTATCAAAAGCTTTTTTTTGTATCTAGGTTCCACTTTCTTCTAATTTATCCCAAGGAATAGAAGAAGAAATTAAACACCTCGCATTTATTGATCATTCTCAGTGTTCCAGACACTGTCTCTGGTCCACTAGATACCGTGTCTGTTGCACAGCTTAAGCAAATTTGATGATGCATTTTAAACTCTTCAGGATTAATGTAGCCTTTATGTTTTAAACTTCCTGCCTTTTCCTAGAAAAATGGAAACAAAGTAAATTTTAAAATGGAAACAAACTTAATTTTAAAACTTAGTCTTTAAAATTTTTCAAATATATCTGACGAAGCAGGGGATGGAGGAGGAGGTTAATGGACCGTCACTGGCATGTCAGGTTGGTTAGAAGTCCCGGATCATCGCTAGCAGTCTGCCTGCTCTAGTTTTTCATTATTCCATATTGTTTTGTTTTGTTTTATTTCTGAACTAAGATACAATCTAGTACACAGATTTTATACGCATATTATCAAAACTGGAAAAACAATATTTCAAAGAGGACAGGCTCATAAAGATGATGAAGCTTCAGGAAGAAATGGCATAAAACTCAAAAACCTTAAGTAAAAAAAATAGCTGAACAAAATTGCCAGGGATTCTTGCTGTTTACTGCAATATGGTCTGATTCTGACTGTGTGTGCTTTTTAAAATACTCTCACAAGAGTTGTAGGGTGTTGTGTCTCATGTAAGCATGCTGTTGTCTGTGCATTCTTTTCCCAATTACTACCTAAGATTCTCAAGTGTGTAATCTGGAGAAGTCATTGAGTGTGGCCTTGGTGCAGCACTTAGTTAGTTAATGGCACAAAACAGAAACCCCACCCCAATTCTGAAACAGAGCCCCAGGTAAATCTGTGCTACTATACGGCAGAATTAGATATAGATTTCTACAATGTCTACCTCACCCTGGGTAGCCTGCTTATTCTCAGGTTCAACCCTGCACAGGATGAAGCTCTATCCAGCCCTGCAGTGCTTGTGATAAATTAAAAAGCTCGGATTTAGGAGACTAAAGAAAATTCATTCTACTCAGCCCAGTAACACTATCTTTGCAAATAAGATTTAAAAAATAAATAAAAGAAGGTATCCCTTTTATTAGTAGTAGTATCTTTCTGGAAGAAATAATTTATACAGTTGAAGATGTCGTAAGAAGGAATGAAAACAAGCATCTTCAGGTTTATTTTGAGAATCACATTTTCCTGCTCAACTGGAGGCCCATGTTTCTCTAGAGGAGCTTTCTTGGAATCTTTGTCCGCTATTCTAAAACATGTATCACTATGCCTAAGAGTCGAGCCAGTTCAGTGAGGGACCAATTAGATTTACCAGGTCTCACATTGTTTCAGAATGATTCACATAATGTTTCCTTGCTTTGTCTAATAATTTGTATTGTATGCAAACATTAAATATTATTTTTTCTTTTCTTGTCATAATTTTGTAGGATTGGGTGTTTAGACACATGTAAAACCTGTGTCCCGATATGCTTATGTACATGAGCATAAAGAAAATTAAGAAAATATGGGGTTAGTGAATGTTCTGTTAGGATAGAGGAATCAAAAAGGAAACAACCACAAAAACTTTACTAAAGAATCATTATGGGTATAGTTGTACTAAAGTGTTAATGAAAAATTGGATATAATAACGTATTCTCAAAATGTTAAAATAGTAAAATTTTAAAATTAAAGGAAATGTAAGCTAATGTTAAAAGAGCTAAAATAGCTATTTTAATAACTGGGGAAAATAGGTTTTAGGAAAAATAGCTAACTCATGCAGGGCTTAATAGCTAGGTGATGGGTTGACAGGTGCAGCCAACCCCCATGGCACACATTTACCTATGGAACAAGCCTGCACATCCTGCACATGTATGGCAGAACTTAAATGAACCAGTTGCAGTGATGTGACTTCACAAAGCTCCTCTTGGGCTTTAGGAAGTGGATAGGAAGGAGCTTGCCAAGAGCAGGAGGCTGGTGTGAGCCCAGGGACCCTGAGGCGCCAGTCTCCCCGAAGCTGCCCTTATGCGCGCTGCTGGCAGGGTGTGTCCCCTGGCACAGACGGAGACGGTGATGAACCCTCATCACTCTTGTGCTTTGGGAAGACCCCTCTCATGGGGGCTTTCATCCTCCGATTTTATGTTAACTTAAAAGTCAAGTGCTCATTTCTCATAATGCAGTGTATATTCCTTACAGCAAAATTTGTGAGTTATATCCGAAAAGAAGAAGTACTGTATCAATCATCTTTCAAACTAGTAGTGAATAAGTTTTGATTTTTAGAAAAGGTATTGTATATTTTATCGCATTTTATATATTTCTTACATATATAGAAATATACTTTATATATTTCTTATGTAAATATATTTATGTATGTATTTCTTATACATAAATATATTTCTATGTTTCTTATATATTTATATGTTTCTTATTTATATATATTATACATACACACATAAGCTTACATATAATCTCTATGGACTATTTTTGTAACCTACCTTTTTCTGTAATTATATATCATGAAGAATTTTTCATGTCAAGAATTACCCTTATTATAAAATGAATACCTCTTCAATTAAAATTTTAATACCTTGTAGAGTTAACATGCCTTTCTTCTTGACCTGCGAATGCTAAACGAGGCCCTTAATATAAGCTGTTTATTATTTTATCAGTAAGATATGATAGAAAAATACATCCAAGGCCTGGAAACAATATAGTTGGAGAGACCATTAAGAATTAGTTCTAACTTCGCCTTAGGGCTGAGTTAAAATCAGTTAAGAGGGAATTCACTTGCAAGAGTCTCTAACGTCAAGATTTAAATATCAGTATGCAGAGTACTTGCATATGCCATTTCCGTGTGTTATTAGGTTGGTGCAAAACTATTGCTGTGACAAAAACCGCAATTACTTTTGCACCAAATGAATATTTCATGCAATCTTTTTCCTTTATATTAGGCATATTTTCTTTGGTAAAAAAATCAACTGGGGAAAACATTAATATCCGTGTAGGACTGAGAGGGAGTGTTGCTGAGTACAGAAAACACAGTCTTAGGGGTTGATCTGATATGTGTTGGCACCCATGCCACCTAGTCCTAGCTGCAGGTCTTAGAGTTAATGCTCGACTTCCTGGGAGAACAGCAGTTTCCTTTTATGAAGAATCAAGGAAGTGATGTAGCCACAGTGCCCTCTTCATAGGTTTCTGAGAGCTCCAGATAAACTGATGCTTGGCCAAGGGCCTGGCAGACAGTGAGTCCTCAATGAATCCCAATTTCCTCTTCGAAGTTTATATCATCGCAGGAAAGTCAAGCAATCAATTACAATTGTCAATTACCATCTATTATAACATATTTCTTTTATCACACCTAAAAGTCAAAACTATAGCTGTAACCTAGTTATCAGTTGTTGATAAAAGATAAAAATATGTAACTTTCATATATTTGAAAATAGTCATTTTTTTATTGTTGTTACTGTGTTTTCTCTGTGGCCAGCAATCTTGCTTAATTTAATTTTGGTTCATTCAGTTAGTGAACAAATCCAGAAATATTTATTGTATGCAATACACTGACTATTGCATAGTTATCTGTATTTTTGTCCTCTAAACTTTCTGTAATTTATTCTATTGAAAAGTTGTAAAAAAATCATATTATTGCATAATCATATTACAAAAAAATTTTTATGAGTGCTTTTAAAAAATGTGTTGAACTAATTTTTATGCCTTTTCCTGACTGCCCAAGAATTTACTTGGCTATTTTTATATTACAAAGCTTAGTTTCTTCTTTAGTATTTTCTCTTCATGATCAAGTTTTTAATACACTTTAAAAGACACTAAGAAAGAAGAAGGAAAAGGAATGAACACCAAAAAGAAACTTAAACAGGCTTTAAGTTTTTTAAAAAATATGAAAATATGGAGACAGTTTCCTCCCTCCCTCCCTTCCTTCCTCCCTCCCTTCCTTCCTCCCTCCCTCCCTTCCTCCATGAAGACAGTTTTCTCCCTCCCCCACCCCCTTCCTTTTCTCCTTCCATTTTCCCTTCCCTTCCCTTCCCTTCCCTTCCTCTTCCCTCCCCTCCCTCTTCCCTCCCTTCCCCTTCCCTTCCGTTCCTTCTTTTCTATAATAATATGCTAAGAATATAGAAGGAGCAGTTCAGAAGCCACCAGGGTCTCCGGGAGCACATTTCTGGTTTCCTTGTAGACTAAATTGAAAGTACCAGACCCCTCCACCTATTGCCCCCACAGCTATTGTTAAGAGAAAGCAACTTCTTAGGGCCTTGCCTGATTTCCCACTGAGCTCCTTGAGTGAAGCTGAGTCACACTCTCCTATGACTTTCTTCCTTATATGTCAATCAGTTTACAATTTTTGTTGGAACAGTACCCTTTAAACTTTATCAGTTATACTTCATTGAAGAATTTTTTAAAGAAAACTAAAATTTCAAAAGAAAACTATAAGGAGTATTGCCTATGTAGTGTGTAGTGACTTTAAATATAACCTTTGTAAGGAAAGTGGTGAAACAGTGTAGCAGTATCAACCACAGTCTCCTGCCTCGGTTATATGTGGAATATATCATGTATTTTGCGTGTTCCTGAACTAGGCAGAAGCTACTGATACAGGCATGATGCGGCCACAGGAGTCTTTTTGAAAGCAAAATAAAGCTTTGAACGTGGTATATTTCCAGTCTGCCTACAGAATTATGGTTTCTATATTCCGTACACAATTTTTGTGACATAAAAATTGTGTCACAAATTTTATATTGGGACATATACTGATTTTGAGTCACTTTAAGGCCAATGATCATCTTTTTTTTTTTTTTTTTTTTGAGACGGAGTCTTGCTCTGTAGCCCGGGCTGGAGTGCAGTGGCCGGATCTCAGCTCACTGCAAGCTCCGCCTCCCGGGTTTGCGCCATTCTCCTGCCTCAGCCTCCGGAGTAGATGGGACTATAGGCGCCTGCCACCTCGCCCGGCTAGTTTTTTTTTTTTTTTGTATTTTTAGTAGAGACGGGGTTTCATCGTGTTAGCCAGGATGGTCTCGATCTCCTGACCTCGTGATCCGCCCGTCTCGGCCTCCCAAAGTGCTGGGATTACAGGCTTGAGCCACCGCGCCCGGCCCAATGATCATCTTAAAATAATTGTTTCTCTGCCAAAATTTTAAGCTCACATCTGATTTGTTCCAGTCTCTGTTCAGAGTTAACTGTTAACTTAAAATTCAAACTTAAAAAAGTTATACTTAAAAAAATTTCAATGTATTTTTTAAGTTGGGTATGTAAACCTCTTGTCAGGGTGATGTGTGTGAAACGTGTTGGATTAAATACGTGCATAAATATGTGTGAGTTAAAAAACACAAACAGAATCTGAAGTCGATGGTGGTACAGACGATTGAATAGTTTATTACCTCTGAACCCATGTGCTTTGCACGGGACTCTGGGCTTGTTGGGATTCCTGACTTCCTAGACCCAAAATTACCACTATGCATCTCTGAAAACATATTTGCTCATCCTCCCTGGCCTGTCATCCAGTACTAATGAAGTAAAGGCATAAGGCTGGGAACAGTGGCTCATGACTGTAATCCCAGCACTTTGGGAGGCCAAGGCGGGTGGATCAGGAGGTCAGGAGTTCAAGACCAGACTGACCAACATGGTGAAACCCTGTCTCTACTAAAAATACAAAAATTAGCCAGGCATAGTGGCGGACGCCTGTAATTGAGCTACTCGGGAGGTTGAAACAGGAGAATTGCTTGAACCCGGGAGGCAGTGGTTGCGGTGAGCGGAGGTGGCACCACTGCACTCCAGCCTGGACGACAGAGCAAGACTTGGTCTCAGGGGAGCGGGAAAAGTAAGTAAATAGTCCCAATGCACAGGTTTCTTTAAATCCCATGCTCCTCCCAGCATCCTGCCCCTCCCTCCTGTGCGTTTGCTCTGTTCCCAGTCACTGCTGTTCAGGGTTACCCCAGTGAGTGGAATTTGACAGACGTGGATCAGACCTTTCCTGTGAATCCGATTTGAGGCGGCGACATGAACGGATGGTCTCTCAGTGCACCTCCAAATGTATGGAAAGTTGCCGTTTATTCTCAGAATGTCACTCACAGCCATGTAAAAACAGAACTGCACTAAGTTGGTATTTTTCTTTCTTTGTAATTAACAGTTTTCTATTTGCTCTGGAAACAGGAGTTACCAGTTCATACTAAAACAGTGTATTTCTGCCAGTTTTTCTTAATATTCGTTTATTTTTAATTTCACATAAAAGCTTAGCCCATAGCATTTAGTTTTTAAAGTTTAATCTGACAGTTTCTATTTTACTTTTCCTTTTTGTGTAATAATTATATAGAAATTTAAAAACTAAGCTTTATTTACATGGTTTGCCTTTCAAAATAAACACACATAAGAACAAATTTGGCCCCAGGCAGAGCTTCCACAAAAATAAGCAGTGAGGCGAGAGGTCGATCACAGTTGCTTATACTTTCTTCAAAAACTATTATGCTTGTAGGAAACCGCGCTAATGCCAAAGATTGGGAAGTGTTTTACTTTGGGTTACAATTAGATTTATAATTTTTAACCAAATTTTGGATATACAAGTGAAAGTCCATGGTTCTGCTCTAATCATCTCAGAGCCCTTAAGTAAAGCCTTATCTACATTTTAATTATCATTAACTAATACATTTTAGTGGATAAATAAATGAAGTTAAAAATATACAACAGAAACAGATTCTGTTTGATGTAAGAACCGATTATGAACAATTTTTCTAGAAACAACAGAAGGAACTTGGAATTACATTATCTAATTGAAAAGCAGTTGAAGTGTTCACAGTGTTTCCTCATCACGTAACAGGCTGGAATCAAATAGATACGAATCCTGCAAAGTTACATCAGGAGTTGTGCTGCCCACAGAGCCCAGCGTCCGTGCCATGGAGAGGATACCAGACTCTCGTGCGATGCCCTGTCACAGCCCTTCACCTTAGAGCCAAACTGCCTAGAAGAGACCAGTGTGCAGACAGCTGGCTGCATTTCTACTGGTCAACAGCTAGAGAAGGAGCCTGGGATGGGAATGTATCACGTTTCTCTGTCATTAGGGAGATTTTCAGGAAAACAAGGCCATTGCTTTGGGTTCTGGAAAGAGGCAAGGATGTGAAGCAAACATTGTGTCCTGTCCCCAGGAAGAGAATCAAGAGGGAAACAGCTGGTTAATGAGCACTTGGCAGGACAGGGCAGCTCCTGGAGGTGAAGCCGCGGTCAGAGTGCGGGTGCTCTCCTGAGACCTACTACGGTGTGAGGCGTGCCACGGGAACAGTGATCCGTCCCAGAGCTGGAAAAACTGCTCGAATAATTCGCCCTCAAATCTCAAAACACAGTGTTTTCATGCTTCCTTCATCAGGCGATCAGTACGTTCACTTAACTGAGAATGGGGACATTACTGGATCAGAAGGACCTCCATGGTCCTCAAGAAAGTTTGAAAGAGAATAAACAATAGGACATTATGTTTATCCATATTTGTTTTTTTGCTTAATTGTTTGTCTTTTGAGACGGAGTCTCGCTGTGTCACCCAGGCTGGAGTGCAGTGGCATGATCTCGGCTCACTGCAACCTCCGCCTCCTTGGTTCAAGTGAGTCTCCTGCCTCAGCCTCCTGAGTAGCTGGAATTACAGGCCCCCACCACCACGCCTGGCTAATTTTTGTATTTTTAATAGAGACTAGGTTTCATCATGTTGACCAGGCTGGTCTCGAACTCCTGACCTCAAATGATCTGCCCGCCTCGGCTTCCCAAAGTGCTGGGATTACAGATGTGAGCCACCACACCTGGCCTCTTATCCATATTTGTATGTCAACTTGAGCATCTTTAAGAAGACATCTCTGAATAAGGAGTGTATATAGAGTAGAGAAAATGGCTTAATGAGTCACCTCTAGAATCCTATCGAGGGCTAAGATTTCCAGCTGGTCCTCTCCAGGAAAAAGGGATGGGGTGCCCCTGGGATTCCTGTCACCAAGGAATGCTGATGCCTTTTATTATTATGCTATACCAGACATGTGTTCAGGAGTCCTGATCCTTGTGTATTGCTAGTTCAATGGTCGTTGTGACTTCGGACCTGTTATTGATCCCTGTATTAATTTCTTCTTTTACCCTTCCACATACCCAGCTGTCACCTCAGAACACAGCCTGTGTGTTCATTTGAACTTCTCCACACTGGGCTGAATGTATACAAGACATCAGTGTTCTCATTCCTCCCAGCTGACAAAATCAGGTTCCACGTCAGGTTTTCACACCTGGAAATCAAGTCTTAGTGTATTGGGCGGTAAGATGTTACGATGAGGTGCAGCTGTCTAGAGTGAGCCTCTTTATTTCTTTCTGGCACGTTACCTTATACTTAACAGCGTGTCGGGAACCAGGTCTGGAGTGGCTGCTGGTGGGCCTGACATATCTCCACACCATGAACCTCACTGGCAATTTCTCCTTCTAGTTTACAAACCAACAGGTCGCCTGTCAGTCACATAAGCCTCTTTCCACCAGATCCCTGGATAGGAATTGTTCACATAGAAACTGGGAATACAAATACAGATGGGAAAGGTGCTTGTGTGGATTGGTTGGTCACTAACAAACTGTTTTGGCAGATACATTCTACTCTGTATGGTAAAACACACCCATTTGCAGCAACGGTATGGAAGTTCTATCATGGATAAATAAATCAGATTATTCCTGCCCTGTTTTTCCTCCAGCACATAGATGCAGTTGAATCTTCTAATGGAGCCTCAGAATGAAATAGGAAGGAATATAAAGAAATATTTAGGACTGCGACTCTATGCAGGACTGAAGAAGTGCGTGAGCAGATTTAGAGTATTTGTATCCATGCTTCTTCCATTTTAAGGATCCACCCAGTTTCCCCACAGGAGCTCAAGGAATATTTATTGCTGTCAAACATCTTTTGCTGCTCAATATTTTAAGGATAGTGAACTAGGTAAAGGAAGGGGTAGGAACTTAGGGCTTAGCATTTTAACACATACCCTCCAAGCAGTTCTAATGCAATGTAAGTTTGCAGAATGATTTCCAAGAATGAGGGGTTTATTGTCTCCTATGCACCTCTTTCCATGGCAAGAGAATTTTAGTCCATAGTTTCAGAACAAGGTTATGAAACTCACATATTATAAATCCCCCTTCACCAGCCATGGTGAAACTCAGAGAATATTTGGTTCTCTGCCTTCAAGGAGAAGGGTGTGGTTGGATCCTGTTGTTACTGCACCGATAAATAAATCTCTGCCAGTGAACTTTTAAGAGAGGCGGAGCCAAAGAGAAGATGAAAATGATAAGAGGAGAAAGAGAAGAAGGAGGAGAAAGAGAAGGAAGAGAGGGATGGAAGAAGAGGAGGAGAAGGAGGAGGAACAGAAGGAGAAGGAGAGGACAAGGAGGTGGAGGAGGAGAAGAAGGAAGAGGAGGAGAAAGAAAGGACATGGAGTAGAAGAGGGGAGGAGGAGGAGAAATGGTGGCATCAGCTCAATCTGGCCTTTGGCATCCTGGGCCATTTGGTTTCTCTCGGGCATCCTAGTGGGAGATGGTCAAAGTGGCTTTTTTTCCACTCATTTCTCCTAAGTGGCTTTCTCTGCTTTGACAACAAACACAGTTTGAAATTATTTTTGGACAGTCTCCTAAGAGCGACATAAGCACAAACATAAACACAAAAATATCGTTAGTGTTCCAGCCCGGGACTGTCCATCTCCTTATGAAAGTGCGGCATGGGGGAGCTGAATCCATCTCTTATGCTCAGTGTAAGAATGGGACAATGTGGGTATCTTCCAGGTTATACAGATAATCACATTTTCAAGTTAATTAGGTTTTCTCACATTAGGTAATTCCTGCTATTTTAGAGATTTGGTTACAATTGTATTTCAGATGCAGTGCCCTGTGGGATCTTAAAAATACTTGCCCGAACTTCACACATGGCTTTTTGTTTGTTTTTGCTTTTTTGATTCAAAAGAACTCAAGACTTTCTTCTGTAAACTCAGGGTTGTTTTAAGAAGCAGAGAACATTATTCTACGGCACTAAAAGGGAACACTGTAAGCCTTGATTCTGCCCTCTGCCTTCCTTTTTTGAATAGAGAAGAAATAAAACACACAGTTTGGGTACAGGGTTTGCCTTCAGCTTCTGGGACTCATGATGTGCAGAGGCTGCCCGAGATTCATTTGCACAGTGCTTTTCTGAGCCAGAAATATCTGGAGAGACTGTGGCCTCTGGAACAGCTGCCTCATTCACTGGTGGGGTGGGTCAAAGCATGAGGTAATCAGAGTTCTTTCTCTTCCTCTGCACCTGCAAAAGCACATCGCTAATTCCCTCGCAGACGCCAACAGGCATTCAGGCTAACGCCTTTCAGAGGAACCAGAGCGTGTCCCGCACGCCACAGAAGACTGCCTCCCCACGGGTCTGTTTCTAAAGGGAGAAGAGGCCTAAATCAGAGGCTGGCTTGATTTGCATTTCTATTAGGTGTTGATGGAATAATTTTCATTTTTAGTTGCGTTCTACATAGAGCCAAATTATTTTAGGCACACATATTAAAGCACTAATGCACGTAGGTGTGTATGTGTGTTGGGGGGTGAGTAATTACCGTGCCACAGACTGTTCTAAACCACCAAACTTGAGTAAAAATATTTAAACGAACCTTAGCCAGTTCTATTTGACCATTATTAGAACGTAAAAACTTAACCAAGGAAACTAATTTTCAGAATTTACATTGAAAAAACGTTATTAGGAAATAGGGGAAATTAGCCTCGTGTGAAAAATTGCTATCGTGGTCTACCAGTTGTTGACACCTCTTGAAGAAGAGTGGCCCAAAGCGGTTAGTAGAATTCATCCTGAGAGTGGAATTTCGTGAGCCTCAGCCATCATGTTGTCAGTTTCTGAATTTTCTAAAATGATGAGGAATTCGCCTTCATTTCTGATCTGTTTTGTCTGTTATTTCTAGCTATTTCTAAATGGTGTCTGAAATGTTTTATTTTCTAGTGGTGAACTGTTCCGATCCAGGCTTTGTGGAAAATGCCATTCGTCACGGGCAACAGAACTTCCCTGAGAGTTTTGAGTATGGAATGAGTGTCCTGTACCATTGCAAGAAGGGATTTTACTTGCTGGGATCTTCAGCCTTGACCTGTATGGCAAATGGCTTATGGGACCGGTCTCTGCCCAAGTGTTTGGGTAAGTCAGGGTTATTCCCGATTTCTGTGCACAGACCCCTGTAAGGGTACCATCAGCAGAAAATTCTGCAAGTATATTTTAAAGGCACTGAATTTTAATTCCCTCTGCTGTCTCCCATCACTGAATTTTAATTCCCTCTGCTCTCTCCCATCACTGAATTTTAATTCCCTCTGCTCTCTCCCATCACCAATTGTAGGAGTTTGTATGATAGCTGTAGATAGACTGGCCAGAAATCACCAAATACAACTTAAGCAAATTCAAGGGGCCGGGGGACGCTGGTATGCTCAGGAGAAATGACACAGGTAATTGGATACCACTTGGACAATGATGCTTTTATCTCCTTCTCTCATGGCTTGCCTTCAGCCTCAGCCTACCAGGTAGGCCTGGCCCACACAGCTCAGACACGGTGGCCAGGACCTCCCCACTAGGCATCTCCCAACCTTACTGTCACTCAGCTCAGGTGGGCGAAGGGCTCTGGTGTGGAGTTTCTGTCTGTTGACCTGGCATCTATAGCCAAAGAGGGGAGTGCTGTGAGACCTGATTGGGTTTTGTGAGCATTCCTGGTACAGTCCAAGGTGACTACAGTAAAAACCTCATATCCTTGGGGTATATACCAAGTAGTGGGATTGCTGGTCAAATGGTATTTCTTATTCTAGGTCTTTGAGGAATCGCTACACCGTCTTCCTAAATGGTTCAACTAATTTACATTCCCACCAACAGTGTAAAAGCATTCCTGTTTCTCCACAGCCTCACCAGCATCTGTTGTTTCTTGACTTAATGATAGCCCTTCTAACTGGCATGAAATGGTATCTCATTGTAGTTTTGATTTGCATTTCTCTAATGATCAGTGATGTTGAGCTTTTTTTCATGTTGTTTATTGGCCACATAAATGTCTTCTTTTGAGAAGTGTCTGTTCATGTCCTTTACTCACTTTCTAGTGGGGTTGTTTTTTTCTTGTAAATTTGTTTAAGTTCCTTGTAGATTCTGGACATTAGACCTTTGTCAGATGGATGGATTGCACAGTTGTCACCCATTCTGTTGGTTGTCTGTTCACTCTGATGATAATTCTGTAGGTTCTCTGTTCACTCTGATTATAGTTTTTATTTTCTGTGCAGAAGCTCCTGAGTTTAATTAGATCCCATGATACATGCATGCGTATGTTCACTGCAGCACTATTCACGATAACAAGACATGGAATCAACCCAAGTGCCCATCAGTAAAATACTGAATAAAGAAAATGTGGTACATGCACACCATGGAATATGATGCAGCCATTAAAAAAATGAGATTATGTCCTTTGCAGGGACATGGATGGAGCTGGGAAGCTTAACCTCTGCAAACGAATGCAGGAACAGAAAACCAAACACCACAAATTCTCACTTACAAGTAGGAGCTGAACAATGAGAACACATTGACACCGAAGGGGAACAACACTCACTGGGGCCTGTAGGGGGCAGTGGAGGGACAGCATCAGGATAAATAGCTAATGCATGTGGGGCTTAATACTTAGGTGATGGATTGATAGGTACAGCCAACCACCATCGCACACGTTTCCCTACATAACAAACCTGCACATCCTGCACACGCATCCCAGAACTTAAAATAAAAAATAAATAAATGAATAAAGTTGTTAAATCTTGTTTTTCTTTTCTTTTTTTTTTTTTTTTTTAAAAAAAGCTCATATCCCGATAGTAATTGGCTTGTGAATTGAGTCCTTAAATCAGGGGAAGGGATATGGCTCCAGAAAATGAATGTGCTCTTCTGGGCAGAGAAAATTATAGATGATCCCTATGGCCCCTCTTAAAAGCTTGTTATCAGTGTATTATAGACCATGAAGATAAGCAAAAATACATCATTTTAACCAAATAGCCAAAGTCTTCTTTTCTTTTCACTTGAAAAATCAGATTGGCTGTTAAAGAGAATCGTGTTTTAAGATCATAGTCTGAAGATTTAGGAAAAAGTGTCACTCTCTTTAGTCTTTTTGAAATTAGAAGGAAAGCAATACTTAAAATCAAAATCCGATCTTTGTCCTATGCATTTTGCATCCATAAAGAAAGTGGAGGCCAGGTGCAGTGATTCACTCCTGTACTCCCAGCACTTTGAGAGGCCAAGGAAGGTGGATCTCTTGAGGCCAGGAGTTCTAGATCAACTTGGACAACCTAGCCAGACTCCATCTCTATAAAAAGTAAAAAAATTAAAAACTAGTGGGGCATGGTGGCACATGCCTATAGTCCCAGCACATTGGGAGGCTAAGGTAGGAAGATCACTCAAGGCCAGGAGTTATGATTGCATCACTGCACTCCGCCTGGCTAACAGGCAAGACCCCATCTCTTAAAAAAAAAAAAAAAAAAAAAAAAAAAAAACGAGGAAGGAAACGGCAATTACATTATCAGTCGGGTCTACCACACACACACTAAAGGTAATAATGCCTCTTGTCTTTTCAGTTATAGCATTGTGAAGTGTATTTTGAGAATGGGTTAGTGTTGAAGATTTTTTTTTTCTCCAAGTGAGTTTCCCTCACATTCCTCTAATCTACACAGAAACTCGTCTCAAATTCTGACTTTAACAATACAATTAATTTCTGTGGAGAAAGACAGTAATAACTTTCAAAACAATTCTCAGCCTTATGTAACAAGATTGCATCTATAAATGTGTTACAATCTTCATCAAATTATGTCTGCGTTCTCTTCTTCCTTTTGCTTTCACACATGGGAATTTTCATAGAAGTTGGTTTAGTTCTGTTTTTGTCTTTCCCAGAACATTTCTTTCATGTCTCCCCTGGCTTGTGTGAGACTTCCATTTGTTTTTGTACCGATGCTGATGTGCTTCAGATCTTCAGGAGCTGGGGTTTAGCTGGCTCTCCTTCTCCTAGCTGGCCAGTTCCCTCGGCTTGGTGTCATTCACAATTGGAATTGCTGTGACTTTGGGAATCGAAAGATCTTGGGGGAGCCTTTGCTTTTCCGTGCTCTAGAGCAGCTGAGCTCTGTGTCTGATTTTGCTGTGATATTGTTTCACTGAAGGTTAACATTTAAATAAAATATAAATTTCATTTCAACTGGAAATGGTCATTGATCCAGCATTTCACTGTTTCAGGTCTAACTGGCTTCTTTTAAGGACTCTATGTGGATAAAATCTAGTTCTCCAGTGAATCAATGTCCATGCAAGACAGAAAGTGAGGGCTGATGTGACTCGGGGGATGGCGGTGGCTTCCAGGCATTCAAATCTCCCCCTCTGGTTGATAACCCTTCTGGGTGTCTCGTTACCAAATGGAATTCCTCTAGGATACTGAAGTGGTCACCTTTGAGTGATTCCTTGGTAGTCTCAATTCAGTTAGTTCTTTTTGCATATAGATAAAAACTTGTCTATTGCTAGCCCTCATTTGATACTGTACAGTAAAGGAAAAATAAATCTTCACTGTCCTATATTAATCTGGATTACAGAATTTGCCTTTTTGAAGGATATTTATAAATAGAGTTTGGGCCTGATTTGGTATAATTGTAAGGAAATGAATAGAAATACTGAGAGGATTTTACGCAACAATTTGAGGAATACATTAATCAATAATTTAGTAGTAGTATTTTACTTATCCGTCTTAGACTGCCCCTTATTCAAAGAGAAATGGTTAGAATGGTTTTCTTAGACTTGTGAACTTGAAGAGTAAGCAGATTTGACAAAATTATGTCCCCAAGCAAAGCATATGATTGTCATATTAACTGAAAAAATTGTGGAAATAGTTTTAATGGATCCGTGTTACTTTCTCAAATTTCCCATAATACTGTTCATTTGGAATATAGTTAAGGGTCGATGGAAAAATGTAGGCAGTATGGCTATCTCCTTGAAAATCCACATGTCAATTTCCACCATAAGCAAAGCTACCTTAACAAAACAAAACAAAAACATCATCAACAGAACTTCTCCTTTTCGGTAAATAAATTAGGGGAGGAAGCATCATCTGAAAATTGGTATTCATCACAAATTACATAAGGGAACTGTAGGGCTATACCAGAATATTTAGGTGTTTTTCTTTAATAGATGTTGTCGATACGGGTGTTTCTATGGGAGATCTGCCAGTACAAAGTGGTTTAACTGGAAGGATGTACTCATTTGTTTTATTTTCTCTTTTTTCTTAAGCTATATCATGCGGACACCCAGGGGTCCCTGCCAATGCCATCCTGACTGGAGAGCTGTTTACATACGGCGCCACCGTGCGCTACTCATGCAGAGGGAGCCAGAGTCTCATAGGCAATGACACGAGAGTGTGCCAGGAAGACAGTCACTGGAGCGGGGCACTGCCCCACTGCACAGGTAAGGGGCCTACAGGTGAACTGACAGAATTACAGGCGTCAAATAACCTTTCCAATAATGATTTCAGATAACGATGATTTACAGTTATTTCAAATGCCCTATAATTATGCATCTCTTTGAAATGATTATCATTCCATTTCTAGCCAAATACAACTCTCTTATAGATATTGTCTTCATCTTCGCCATAATCGTTAGACACCATCACTTTAAATGCTCTCCTCCAGGATTCTCGGGAGTGTCTGGATCTTATTTGCAAGGAAGCTGGCCGGCCCTGCCTCCGTGTGTCCCTGTTTGCTCTTTATTCTTTTTTATGTGTTTAATTTTCCCCACCTCTATCATCATTAACCACATGTGTCCTCTTTGAAAAAAAATTATCTTTACTTTTTTCATGAATGTTTCTTAAACAATTAAAATTCAGCGAACCAGCAACTCTCTGGATACAATTCTGAAGAATTAAACCTCTCATTTGCCTTTTTTTTTTTTTACGTTCCCAGTTTACCTAAAGCCCCGTTTTCCTTTTGCTCTCTGTACCTACCTTTTCAGTGAAGACTTGATACATTTACCATTCCCAGCATTTTCCTCCTTCCCGAGGAAATGTCATTTATTCATTTGAATAGGCTATTGTGAATTTAGTAACACAGGAGCAACATCCTAAATTCTTTCATTTTTAGGGCTGTCACAAAGAAATCATTTCTTACAAGATTGCCAGAATGTTGTGTAACCATAACTCATGTCAAACACAAATTTCAACAACTTTTCATTATCTGTAAATGTAACAACTCTGCTTAAAACAAGGTCTAACACAATTATGCATTGTCATATGTGTTTATTTTCAATAGGAAATAATCCTGGATTCTGTGGTGATCCGGGAACCCCAGCACATGGGTCTCGGCTTGGGGATGAATTTAAGACAAAGAGTCTTCTCCGCTTCTCCTGTGAAATGGGGCACCAGCTGAGGGGCTCCCCTGAACGCACGTGTTTGCTCAATGGGTCATGGTCAGGACTGCAGCCGGTGTGCGAGGGTGAGTAGCCACAAGCCTTAAGGTCTACCTTGAAAGTTAAAACCACAGAATTCATTCTAAAATGGCTGGCAAAATTCTACAAAACTTATAGGGATTTGTACTATTTATACAGTTAAATCTTTCCCCCCCAATATTTGTGAAAGCATCATCAGAAATCATGACTGGGTGCGTGAAAGTATTCCAAGTGTCCACAGGTCCCATCACACAGATGCTTGTTGTTTGAAAGTTCATAACACGAAAGCTTCTAACCTTCTCCCAGTGATAATCTGTATGTGGTGTTGTCAGCGTTTTCTAGATCCTGGCGGTGAGTGGGTGGGGTTCCAGAGCAGCGAGTAGGACCAGTGCAGATCACTGATGGGAATTTCTGCAGGCTGGGAGCAGGCTTCATTCACACGTCATTTCCAATCTATTGGTGGTCCATGTGTGGAGCACTGTATTTCACAGGAATCTGGGGTTATATTCTATGAACTATTTTGGAGTGGGTCTACTTGATTCTAATGTTTGAGAGGCATCGTAGGAAGTGGTGGTATGCTCCAGTAATGACAATAAGAATTGCCACAGACACGTTATAGACACCGCACTGTGTATCAGAAATGTAGCCTCAAGCAAATGTAAACTGAGAGGTGATGGTAACCATGTATTCGGTGTTCAAAACCCGATTTAGAATTCAGACAGATAGGACTGTAAATGTTAGGAATTCTTTACAAGCAAACTTCTCAATTACATTTTGAGTCTGAAAAGTTTATACAAATTAATTCCATATGTATTTTTGTATGTATGAAACACTTTCCATATAACTTGACCAACTTGAGTAAGCTCACATACACACTATCATTATGAGAAATTAACTCAAGTTTCCTTAATCTTCATTTTTTGTACTTGACTATCCTGTCTCCACTTCTGCCTTTATTGTATTATACATGCTATATAGATAAATAGAAATAAAATATGTATATGATCTATTTATATTATAAACCTATGTAGCATTAATTTCATATATAAAATAATGCTACATATGAATATATGAATAATTGTGCATATATTTACATTTATATATTATATTTGCCCATGCATAGTGTATATATTTATTCTCAAAGACTATTTTCGACTATATATGTGTATATATATATATAATATAGGCATACACATATGTGCAAACAAACATGATAATCCAAGATAATTTTTTACTCTGAATTGCCTCTTCAAAATCAAAGTAGTGTAAATCTTAAGACTAGGCCCTACAAAAGTTGTCTTAGGTCAAATACCACTGATTAGTAGTGAGAAATGGTTACCCGTAGTCATGAATTGCAGGATCATACTTTTGTTATTGACTAAAGTATGACACTATATATTGATGTACATTTTTTAATCAAATGCAGATTTTTTCAGTTCCCTCTCATCTTGTAGAGATTTCAGTATTAAAATTTGCACATGAGGGCAGTTTTCTCACCAGAGAAAAAACCAGAGTGTTTTCTACTCTGTCATATAGTACTTCAGGTGTGCAATCCTATGGGATAAACCATTATCAGCAATATTTTAACAAGGAGATCTTCTATGTTTCCTGATATGAGGCACTGAAAAGAGACATTGTCATGTCTTTGGTATTGCCACTGAAATGCATAACCTGAATCGAATCCTGAAGCAGCAGCAATAAAAACCCCCAAAACCCTAAGGGCATGCAACAAATCAGCTTGCCTGTGCTCCTGAAGAAACGTCAAGTTCAGAAAAGACACATTCTGAGCGCTTCTTTCAGAAGTAAGAGACTTGATACATGCAATGTGTGGTCTTGGATTGGGTCCTACACTGAGCAAAACAGAGTTATGAGAGGCGTTACTGAAACAGTAGAATCTGACCCTGAGATGATCTAGGTGGTGAACTAACACAGGACCTTAAGGCAACTATTAAAAATATGTTCAAGAGCTTGAAGTAAATTAGATTATGGACGTGTATGAGACAACATTGCATCAAAGTTACATTTCACGCTTTTAATAATTGTATTATGGTTATGTAAAGAGAATGCCTTTGTTCTTAGGAAATACATACTGATACATTTAACTCTAAAGAGTCATCATGTCTGTAACTTACACTCAAATACTTTAGAAAATACATATTTAGAGAGAAAGAGAGAGAAAAAGTGAGCAACATGTAAACAGTTGGTGAATCTGACTAAAAGGTGTGTAAGAGTGGCTTATGATATTTTTGTGAAGTTTGTTTAATCCTGTAATTATAACAAAGTGTGGTGTTACAAAAATGTTGCCAATAAATTAAAACAATTTCCATAGTAAAATTTCAACGTTTCTATTAAATCACATTTGACAGTAGCTTCACGTATCTGTAGCGTTTATCATTCAGGACTTTTGAAAAGCACCACGGTTTGTGAGTTGTGACATTTTGTCTTTAGACCTGATTCTTTGTAGTGATCACAACGTCTTGGTTCTGGGTCTTAATTCTCTTTTGTTTGAGAAAAGAGAGGCTGAAAGATCAATCATCGGTAGTATTTTAATTGAAATTTAAAATATTTCCTCAATAGTTACAAAGAGGGCTGGATGTCAATAAGTGAATGCTGGAATAATTATTCAGACTTTATAGATAGAATCTGATGCTGATGAAAACCAGAACTGTCCTTCTGTTGTCAAGAGTACTCAATGCAATCATTGAGCCGAAACCCTGGTTTGCAGGCTGAACTTGGTGTGTGAAGAGCAGAGACTCTGATACTCCCAGAAAGTGGAATATAAAATATTCTATCAAAGACGACCATTCACCTGAGACTGTACATTCAATATCATGTTTACTTCCAGTATTTCAGTTTTGAAATCTTAAAAGACGAACAAAATTATGACAGTTGAGGGTGAGCAATGTCTTTCCTTAGAAATCTCCCATCTTTGGGGCTATGAAGGCACAGTATGAGTTCTAGTCCAGCAAAGCACACATCAATCAATTTATTTGAATGAGAGCTTAATTGTGTTTCACTTCCCAATCCATCTAACTCAGGCAGTGCGAAGTATTTTTAAAATTGTATTTTGCTTTCTAAAGTTAGAAATGTATACTTCTATGAAAAAACTTGGAAACTTAGCCCTTAAAAGCTGCATACGCAAATAAGTTATAAAATGTTGCAATGCTGAAAATATTTCTCAAATATGCCATGCTCCACAAAACTCACTGCTTCTAAAACTGCATTATATGATACAGACATCATGGGAAGCTGAATAAGCCCACTGCGATATATGTTACAACCAATAAGGCAACAAATTATGTATAAAAATCATAAAATCAGTGACTGAGCACACACACACACCAGCAAAAATTTGAAATACATTTTGGAGAATCTGTAGCTTTTCATTTTGTTCCTTGTTTGTTATCATAGGTCCAAATCACTGAAGTGTGAGTTACTCTCAATGAAAAAGGATGTAACTAGTGGTTGCATGTCCAGGAAGCATAGCTTCTATGACTAGCTATGACTTGGCTAATCCCCTAGTTAAGATTATTTCAAACCTGATGAAATTATGTCCTCTAAACCTGTCAAAAAGTTAGATACAAAAAGTTAGATAAATAGAATACATTGTAAAAAGGAGGAGGAAATTGTAATTCAAAATGAAACATCTTTTAAAATTATTCAACTCAAAGAATTTATATTGCAGATATATTTCCTTTACATTAAATCAAATTGGCTTTTGTTAGCCATCTAGTCTTTTAATCATAGGTTCAAACTTAACATTTCGAATTGATCTATCTCATGAAGTTACATTGTATAACTAAAATATTTAGTTTAAGCTGTATTAGGGAACTCTCTCTTTCAGATGAAATTATGATAAAGCTACATTTTACTCAAGAAGAAAGTGATGATGATGAAAATAACAATAGCATAAGCTACAAGCTAACTCGTTGTGACCACTAATACATCAGATCTCACACTAGGCATTTTACATATATCGTGGGTAATTTTGTAACAGCCGGGAATAAGTATTTTTGTAATACTCATTTTATGGTTAAAGGCACTACATCTAAGGAATTTAAATTGATTGCTCAGGTTTATTTAACTTGCATGAGCAAATATTCACATCTATTTAACTCAATTTAACAGCAATTTTTTCTCATGTAAAATGAACAGTACTATTTGTAAACAAAAAAAAAAGTATATTTAAAATAAGCTTAATGTTATTATATACTGAGTTAAAGAAAATTATGTTTTAGCTGAAGAAGTCACATTAACAAAATGTACTTTTTATAAAGTGTATTTCAAAAGAAAATAAACTCAGGAAAGAGAAAATATGGCAAAGTTTAAACTTACAGGTTAATTTATTTTTCTTCTTCCAGTTTATTTTTTCCTCTTCTAATTTATTTTCCTTTTGTCTCCTTGAAATTTAATCTATTGTTTTGTTTTAGTCTTAATCCTCTCTTATAATTTTACATAATTGCATCGATATAAAAGCAGATATGTTGACATTGCCTTCTAGACATTTTCGTAGTTATAACCATGAGTGAAAGTGGTTTTTGTCAGCCAGAAAAACAGAAAGAAAAAAACTCATCATGAATTTTACTTTACATAGTACAATATTTGAGGGGACTTTCCCAATATTAGGACAGCATTATGACGGTACTCATTCATTGACAATATTAGCAAACTAACTAACACTTTAGATTGCTTACAAACCGAATTGAATATTTTTCATCAGTTATTTGATTCATTTGGGTATTGGTTCTACATAGGTGGCTTTTGAAGATTTGGACATACAACTGAATAGCAAATATAATTAGAATACAATGTAACAATAACATCAGTGTCCTCTTTTGGTTTGTTAAACTATGAATTGGACCAAACGCAATCCCTTTCTGTGACAGGCTTTCCGTAAGCACATCTACACAGTACCTGTTGCACAGTAAGTGATGAATATATGTTTGTTGAATGAACAATATATATATATGTTGGATAGTCTGACCCTTAATTATTGCAATATGAAATTTTAATATATAATATAGTTATCATAAAACTTTCAAGTTTTAGGGAGCCTTAAATACTATCTACTTCTGGATTGGTAAATATATCCCAATTCATATGCCAACCAGGAAACTACTAATAGGTCTGTGTTAGAAAGGGTTGGAAGTCACACCATGAGCCATCAGAGAAGAGGGCCATGATTGAATACTTCCATCTGCCATTGGCACAGGACCAGGAAGCACCAGCATGTGCACTTTGTATTATTTTTTCAAACAAAATCCAGTTCAACCTGAGCGCAAGTGCATTCTTTCTACGTAATAAGAAGGGTAGTCCCTCGACTCCCAGTACAGTGACTTCTCTGTGCCGAGCAAATTTTGCAGGATGTTTTCTTCCATGTTTTTTAAGAAAAATACATCTTTGTTCTCCAGGCCAGATTTGAAATTGGATCAATTAAATGTGCCAAAGTGTTTTTAAATATTTTGATCAGCTCAGAGGCAGTCTCATGATATATATTCTTGTTATTAAAACCAGCCAAGGGTCACATCCTTTATTTACCTGCCTATTGTATATTATTGCAACAGTGCTAAGGAGAAAATGTAGCAACCTTTCTGGTAAATAGGCTCCACTAAAAAAGGCAAAAAAAATTATAGATTGAAATGTTCACCCTGAAGGATACCCAGCAGCAGCCGAGCTTGCTTTTGTTTACTGACCAAAAGAGCATAAAAAATAGTCAGAGTGTAGACCTGTTGCTCTGACCATCGTTAATTGAGGTCTTATTGCCTGTACGTGGCATTAGGAGCCTTTTGAGAGAAATGTAAAGTTGAATCATGTCAAAGCCAATTAACGCAGCTGCTATTAGATCTGGTAATATTGAGGACATCATTTTACAAAGCAGTTCAAGTGCAGCCGTTCAAATTTCCGAGGCATTCTTTATTTTCCAAAGTGAATTCTCCTGGAGATGTAAAATAGGACCTGAATTGCCTAGATTTTAAAAACACAGTGATTACATAAAGGAAGATGCTTCTGTGTTGCTAATATCGTAGATATTCTTTTTTAAAAATCAGACCAATTCTGTCATGACATTAAAAACATTCAATCCTCAAATAGCAAGGCTATTAAAAGCATTCAATCCCTGAATAACAAGGCCTTGAACTTTTGGTGCTTTAACTCGTGTTTTAATTTGTTTAGAAGTAATTCACTTTAGAAAAGATGAATTGAAAGGTTATTTTTATATTTGTAGCTAATGAATAAAATAAACATGTGAGTCATAGTAAGACATATGTTAAGGAACTTCCATAGGATTATGTGCTGTGGGTTTGTAATAAATGTGTAGTCTATTGCATGGATACCCATTGGTCTCCTGTTTGCCATTTTCATCCTGGGTCACTCGCTGTGTGTGTTGTTGTTCTTGTTTGCCTAACAGCTGTGTCCTGTGGCAACCCTGGCACGCCCACCAACGGAATGATCGTCAGTAGTGATGGCATTCTGTTCTCCAGCTCGGTCATCTATGCCTGCTGGGAAGGCTACAAGACTTCAGGGCTCATGACGCGGCATTGCACAGCCAATGGGACCTGGACAGGCACTGCTCCCGACTGCACAAGTGAGTAACCAGACATCGTGGTAGACTCATTACTATGAAATTCACTCCATTGCGGGGGAAAAACAAAGCTGACTTTAAGGTGTTATACTCTTTTTTATTTTTAATTCATAGAGGAAAAAAAGGAAAACTATGTGTGACATTGTGACTCTATTTCTTAGGTACTTTAAGATTTTTTCCACTTTATTTGTATGGCTGAAGCTCCTTTAAAAGGCCAGTTGGGTCGAACATTGTAAAATTGAGACCAAAAAAAGTCAAGACTTTGTCATCTGCAGAGAAAGAAGAAATGTCTTTGGTTCTCTGACTGCAGGCTTCATCTTTCTGATTATACACCATGCCTAATTAGGGGCTAGTCAAGGGGTGGAAGGCAGCATCTGACAGCCAGCTGCCAACAGAATAGAAATCAGTGATTCTCAAAATACAAGTGTTCCTTCTGACAGCGGGTCAGTGAAATCATCAAACAGAGGGTAGTATTGCTTTATTAATTCACTGTTTAACCACTTTGAGTAGCAGTTCAAAGAAAGTATCTTGAATAGAAAGGGTGACTAATTCATTTCATGATAAATGAATTTCTCTGATTCTTTCCTGCTATCTGTTTATTAGTTATAAGTTGTGGGGATCCAGGCACACTAGCAAATGGCATCCAGTTCGGGACCGACTTCACCTTCAACCAGACTGTGAGCTATCAGTGTAACCCTGGCTATCTCATGGAACCGGTCACATCCGCCACTATTCGCTGTACCAAAGACGGCACATGGAATCAGAGCAAACCCGTCTGCAAAGGTTTGTTTTGTGACTCTTTGGATTTTACGGATATATGTAGAAGTCTTTATTGAATTGTGCTTTGTTTAATTTTGCAAGCATTTATGTAGCCCTTCTAGGGGCTAGGAATTCTTAAACACCAATTTGCAACTATTAAGTCACTTTATTTTTATAATACTTTAATCTCAGTTTTACAGATGGAAAAACTAACTCACAGAGAGGTAGAGGAAAAGGCTTAGGATCACAAACCAGGAACTGGAGATGTCAGGGTTCAGTGATGGTCCTGCCGCCCTAGAGTCTGTGTGTGAACCCCAGTGCTTTGCTGTCCTGGGTAAACCTGTGACCCTGGCTGAGTGAGGTGTTCATGGCATGGCGAATCTAATTGTAGGAATTTAGAGGCAGGTTGGAGAGACAAACCAATCACCTGGTAATGGCAAAGTACTGGTAGAAAGTGTTAGCACCGTGATGTTTCACGGGGTTTGGTTGCTGAGACTGAAGATGACACTCACCGAGAAGGCAGGAAGAGGTTTACAACTTACGTGACTGGACCATCTGGGCGAATCAAGACAGGCTCAAGCCCATCAAGGTGGCTTCAGCAAAGCAGAGTGAGCGAGTGGGCTGGGCTCTTACAGTGACCAGGGAGTAGGGCTGAGTGAGGGCTGTGCAAGGGCCAGGGATTTGCATGGTGATGGTTTATTTACCAGAAGCAAAGAAGAACTATCCAGACTTTCTTATCGGCTGGTGAAGAGGAAGGACAAGAAGAAGAGGGGTAGAGAGGGGCTTGAAAGTTGTCAGTGGTCATATATAAGAGGGTGGCATTCTCCTCTTTATTAGACTAGGAACAAATAAAATACTGAGAGAGGGAGAGCTAGGACACTCAGTAGCTTAACGGAGAAGGTATCATCTTCTGCAGGCTCTGCAAGACAGATGGTTAAATGTGACAGAGTCTTAAATGTGACCTGGTTGCTCAAAAGTATTGCTTTCTCTCTCTTCTGACATGGGCGTGTTCTTGGACCATCCTGCTTTCCTCTCCCAGTAGAGTCAAAGGATCTCATTGCCTTCCCTTCTTTGTATTGTAACTCTTAATACTACACCTGTTATACGGCAGACCCTAAATGTTTAATGAAATGCACTAAGTGGTATTGGCAGTGTTCAGGTCAAATGGTAATGATGGAAATTGCCAATAAAATAACACTTCATGCATGGTTTTGTAGATGTTTATCCTCTTTCTGGTACCCGTTGTGTTTGTAACAATGCCATGGCCAGCAAGGCCCTACCAGATGGAACCTCTTTCTCTCTGTGTCCCTCCTGAACTTGTCTCCTCCCATTCCCCCATGTAGCTCAGGTCTCCCCCAACTGGGGCCTCCCCCTGGACATTCCCTTGGGCCAGAGCACGCCTTTCCCCAGCCCTCACTGTGGGGTCTCAGGAAGGATTTGTTGAATGAGTGAACAGATCAGTAGAAGGTGGAGTGGTGAGAGGAGGACCCATTTCCAACTTTTGGGTGTGCAAGTGTGAATTGCGTGTGTTGGCATGTCTCTCTCACATGAGAAGGCATGAGCCTGAACACACAAAATGCAGGTGGTTATTCTCTTGTAATGCCTTCTGCTGCCTACGGGGTTACTTGGAAACTTCCATTCATTTCCAAAATTAGGGAAGCTTTTGTATCTTCAGAGAAGAAGGATTTTAGACAGTGGTTTTTGGATTTTTGCCCCCTGGGGTGCATTTTAGTATAATTTCTGGAGTGGGGAAGGTGGATCTGTGGGGACATCGCCCTCGGGGAAATCCTCCCTAGAAACCCTGTTCTTGCTTCTCAGCCCCGTAAAGTAGACATCAGGCTCCAAGGCCGTGATGAAACACTTCTGAATGGTATTTTACAGAATCTTCTTTAACTGTGCAGGCATTTCTAAAAAAATATATTCAGTAAATAGATGGACCGACTGTGTCTTTTGGAAACTATATGCCATCTTTAAATAAAAAATACAGATGGCCGGAAAAATTCTTACCATCTGTGCCTATAAATTTTGTGTCATCTGACCAAATCCTCATTCGAGTTGTCCTTGGGAACCATCATAAAAAGACACAAATTAAACAAGAACATTTCTTCCTTTCTTGGCCTTGTATATATTGAGAATATCATGTTCAATCCTGTTTTCTTTTACAGTGTTATATGTTTTGACTTGACTTTGCTTTTATATACTTGATCTATATTAATGAAGAAATATTCTTAAAAAAAAAGGTTTATTATTTGGATGTCCTGTCTTCCTTGGCAATTCTTTTATTATTTGATTTTAAAGAAACCTACGTAGATGTCATTTGTAATTCAGGTAAAATTAAAATGTGAATCGTTTGAACATCACAGCTGCAGCGGGAGCTCCGGAATGTTGATCTTGTTTGTTCTTTGGAAAACAGCCGTGCTGTGTCCTCAGCCGCCACCCGTGCAGAATGGAACAGTGGAGGGGACTGATTTCCACTGGGGCTCCAGCATAAGTTACAGCTGCGTGGACGGTTACCAGCTCTCTCACTCTGCCATCCTCTCCTGTGAAGGTCGCGGGGTATGGAAAGGAGAGGTCCCCCAGTGCCTGCGTAAGTTCTACAGCAGAATTTGTTCCACCCACTATAGGTCTGTAACAGGGACGGATAATCAGGGCACATCCTAAGGTTACAATCTGAGGACCTTCCTGGTGGGTAGTAATAGCCCTAAAATACACAAAAACTCAAACTTGAGACTGTGCTGCCTAAGGGCAGAGTCTCTTTTTTGAGACAGGGCCTCACTCTATTGCCCAGGATGGAGCGCAGTGGTTCAGTCATAGCTCACTGCAGCCTCGATCTCTCGGGCTCAAGCCATCCTTTCACCTCAGCCTCCCAAGCAGCTGGGACTACAGGTGTATGCCGCCACACCCAGCTAATTTTTGTACTTTTTGTAGACATGAGGTTTCGCCATATTGCCCAGGCTGGTCTCGAACTCCTGAACTCAAGCCTGGCTCCACCTCCCAAAGTGTTGGGATAACAGGTGTGAGCCACCGTGCCTGGCCTCCTTTTAGTCTTTTTCTTGTTTAATGGTTAAAGCTAAAGATTTAACAGAAACTAGTTACCAAGCTCAATTGGTTAAGCTGATCCAGGGACATTGAAGGCTGACTTCTTCCTGATTATCTTCCATAGCTGTGTTCTGTGGAGACCCTGGCATCCCCGCCGAAGGGCGACTTAGTGGGAAAAGTTTCACCTATAAGTCCGAAGTCTTCTTCCAGTGCAAATCTCCATTTATACTCGTGGGATCTTCAAGAAGAATCTGCCAAGCTGACGGCATGTGGAGCGGCATACAACCCGCGTGCATTGGTAATAATTATAATACTGCCCTGGTGATGTTTGGGGGTATTTGGGGGATGAGGACATTTCACTCCGAAATTGGGTCATTGGTGATTACATAGATAGTGTTCCTGTAGATAATTTTCTGTAAAGGTAATATTCTTGGCACTGAATAGGGTTGCATACTAATCAGCTAAACTGATGTGCCTCCTCTTTTAAGTCATTCAAGCTATGTTTGGAGTTTAAGTCAGAAGTCTGCTAAAGTAGCTACTCAACTTTGTTGTCTGACCTCAGTGGCTGTCTCTGCTGTCTACCTTCACTGCCAATTGCATTGTTTAGGGGAAAGGTGCCGTTAGGAACATTCTCTAAAGCAGCCCTCACCAGAGAGACCGTCTTGCTCTTGTTTTATTGCTGCAGAGTCAAGTTTTATCACTGTGTTAATTTTGTTCATTGAGATTGACTAAGCAGAATAATGGGTGTTCTACAAGTTTTTAGTAAAAAAGTAATAATTAGTCTTGATTATTTTCTAAGAAATTGAATGGTGTAAAATAAGGATAGTATTAAAGAAATATTGTCACTGAAGCATTTTTTTCTAATTATAGGAATATTTGCTGTCATTTGATTTAAACTATTGCCATATAGTAGCTATCTCTACACTAAAAATATTTTTCTTCCCCCTAGTAGGTTAGTTGCTCTAGATAACAAGTTTTAAGAAGTTATCTATTTTGTTTTTCTACTGGCAACTGCAGAGCAGCAAATAAGAGAGCTGAAGTGCCACTGGGTTACCCAAGTCCTACCTTTTTTGAAAAATGTCACTCTTGGTTTTCCATATGCTTCGATTTTGAAGCATTAAATATATTGTTCATTTTGAAATGTTGAGGAAAATTAATTAAAGAAATTCAGAATAATGTAATGGGTAACCAAATGAGATGGTCATTAATTGAATCCTAATAAACAAAAAGATGGTGATCGATCATTATTGAAGATAGTATGTGATTGACCAAACAAATATATCGAAAAAAAAGCCAGAGAATGGAAAAAATGTACTTATTCTTATATAAAAAGAACATACTGAACTACTTAAAGTCTAAAAGTTAACATCCAAAGAAGATGTCTTGAAGAGAAGATAAAAGTAGCAATTTAATTTTTAACTTTCCTGAAAAACATCTTGCACATTTCTCAAAACAAAATTTTCTCTATTTCATGAGGCCTTTCAGTAAAAGCTGTTAGAGTTCCCACAATAACTCTATCTGGTGCCCTGTTTTCTTTTTAAATCACAAATTTCAGATCCTGCTCATAACACCTGCCCAGACCCTGGCACGCCACACTTTGGAATACAGAATAGCTCCAGAGGCTATGAGGTAGTTCATTATGAATTTACTATGTTTTCTTTCTGGAAATATAAAATATATTTGTTACTTAAACATATATGAGTGCTTTTTTTATATCGTACCTTGTTCATGTTATATTCACCTGAATAAAATTCATTCAAAGGGGATTTCTACATGTGTTTTTAACTGTCAAAACCAGTGTGTACTAGATAATAGATACTTACTAGTATCTTACTAGATAATAATGGAATGATGCATAATTTCAAATAGAAATTAACATAGCAACTGTTATGTTAATTTCTATTTGAAATCATGCATGCTTCTATTATTTGTTAAACTCACACGGCAATTCTCAAATTGGGGTAACTTGTCCCTGATAAGCTACCCATAAAAGGTTCCACTTTGGGACTGGATATAGTGGGGAAATAATATTAAATTCTAGAGACAGAAACAGGAGAAAATGTATGTTAGCCCCGTAGTCTAAACTTACTTGTGAAATTAGTTCTCCACATGAGCTTTGAAGTTCTATGAATTATTAACATACTAAATATCACTTTGGAACGTTCATTTGACTTTTAATAAAATGAGCATTACCACTTCAGTGAATGTTGGAGAAATACCTAAAAGTGGAAGGTAATGAAGCTTGAAATAAAATGTTTTAACCATCTTAAGTACTGCCATAACTTCACTGTTCTCTGGTTGCATGACTTTGAAAACAAAAGTTAAATATATATTCTACCTTCAAGTTAGGGATCTCATCAATTAAGAATAAAAAACCATCTTCCTCAGCCACTTTCCCCATCTCTCATGAGCACGAAAATATTCCCATTTTTCCCGCTCTGACACACAGTGGCCATTTCCTTGTAGCTCTTTTGCATCCTACAGTGGAAATCCTTACAGGGAGCTAATATACTAACTCTAGCACGTTTTCTATTATGTCTCAAATATTGCCTTAAACTTCAAGTAAATACTTTCAGGTACATAAATATTGAATGCCAAATTGTCAAGGAATATTGGAAAATACTATATATGGTTGTCGCTCTCACTGATTCACTATGAAAAATAAAATTTTGATCACCATTGCTTTGAGCAAGTCTTAACTTGCCTATGTACAACTTATAGTAATTAAAAGTTGATGATGACTATATTTGGCAACATAGCAATATATAGTTATCATATAACACTAACAGAGTTGGATAAATCCTTCACCCTCCTTATAACCAATCAGTTACACTAATGTGAATAATAGATTTTATCCAACAGCAGGATTTACTGATAAAGAGCTCAGACACCTTCTTTTAAGGACATGACTGAGACCGTGAGATGCAGCTCTCCCCAAAGGTTTTTTTTTTTTCTTCCTTTATTAGGAATATTTTAATGTAAAATATTAGGAATATTTTAATGTAACCGATGAGATTTTTGTCTGTTTTCTTTAGCACCATATGCTGAAACATTACTTACACAAAGTGAGCCGTTTCAGTGTGAAATGTCCCCATGTTAGGCTATGTTAATCATGCAGCTTAAATGACTAGCTCCCATTCTCCAGCCAGGCGTGTCCCCGAAACCCATAGCTCCAGGGTTAGTGTATGATAATCAATTTAGAGTGGCTTGGTATATTCTGCTAAAAAATTTTTTTTATTGAGAAGGAGACTCTATTTGCTTTCTGCCAGTAAATGATACAGGTTGTCCATGACCTTCCTGACAATGGCAGCATGTTTACCAGGAGGTCTGTTTGGAATTGCAAACATGCTTACACGGAGAGTTGATGGACACCATTCCTGACAGAGAGGAAATGTGCTGGGAGCAGCAGCTCACGTCTGTAATTCCAGCACTTTGGGAGGCCCCAGCAGGAGAATCACTTGAGGCTAGGAGTTTGAGAACAGCCTGGGCAACATAGCAAGACCCTATTTCTACAAAGAATGCAAAAAATCAGCTGGGTTTGTTAAGGTGCACCTGTAGTCACAGCTACTCAGAAGGCTGAGATGGGAAGACCACTTGAGCCCTGAAGGTCAAAGATGCAATGAGCTATGATTGCACCGCTGTGCTCTATACTCTGGAAAACAGAGAGAGGCCCTGACTCTAAAGTTTAAATCAATCGTCAATCAATCAAGAGTAACTGAGTCAACTCTTTCCCATCATTGAATCTTAAATTAGCTATTGATTTGACATTTATCAAATTTGCACTTTTCTTTATAAATTCCTACTTCCACTGTATCAAGTGCTAGAAGCACCATTTTTTTTCTCCTGATATCCTTTCTCACTATTCAACGTACCAACTATTTTCTTGCATTTCACTTCTCGCTATTTTCCCAGAATCCCAACGAGGGAGGTATGGGCTTACTCCTATGAGAAGGCAGACACAGGGAATGAAATAACTGGTTAAACTTCTCAGAGCAAGAAACAAATGGGGTATTCAAATCTTTGGACTCTAACTTGGTACACTTATGTGCTCTCATAAGTCAAGCTTTAAAGAAACAATCTGGTCCCAAGCCAAGCTGTCACGAATGCAAATCCGCCTTCCCTGGGGGCTGCTTCCTTTGTACGTGGGTCATGCTGGCCTCATGCTGCGGATACGCAGGAACATGGACGATCTTTGGTGCCCCTCAACACATGGACCAGAGCTCATTCTCTAAAAAAGATATTTACAGATCACAGGAATCTGCCCCTCAAGGCACCTCTGGTTAAATTAGGAACACACACAGGTAAATAAATATACAGGCAATTCCAAGACGTTGTAGTGAGTGGCGCAGATAACATCCGATGTTGGGGAAACGCATTTGAGCAGCACGTGATTCATTCTTGGAAGATCAGAGAAGAATCTGCAGAGGATGTGCAGTTTAAGCAAAGCACAGAGAATTTAGTAGGGGTTAGCTTTGTGAAGACCTGGTGAGGAAGATGCCCCAGACATGCAGACAACAGTAAATAGTTTGTACAGTTCGAAGCGTAAGAAAGACAGAGTTTTGGTGGCCTCTGTATGAGCAGGAGTTGACCAGTCCCCTAGGAGTGCTAACAAAAGTAATTTTCTAATAAATGCCAATTGTTTAAAATGTGAGTGGCAGGAAAAAAAATGAAAAAGGAAATAATAATTATTACAAACAAAAAATAAAGAACTCTAAAACAGAAAAGGTGTAACTTCTTCACCCAAACAGCCTTCTAAATTTTCAAAATTCACAAAGATCTCACACTATTCATTGAGCAATCCACATTGTGTGTAACACTGTAACATGCAGCTATAATGTACACGTTGATTTAGACAATGGCTCGACATTAACGTGAAAAATTGCTGCTATACTTTTACCCTGGCATGTGCTTTCAAGTATCACCAGTTGATACTTCGAATATTTCCTTGGCCTCTGAAGCTAGTATTGGATTTCCTCTCTAGGTTGGAAGCACGGTTTTTTTCAGGTGCAGAAAAGGCTACCATATTCAAGGTTCCACGACTCGCACCTGCCTCGCCAATTTAACATGGAGTGGGATACAGACCGAATGTATACGTAAGTGTGATTTCTTCCACCACAATCTGACGTAAACTATCTGTTGTGAATGTCTGGGAAGTGTTTACCACTAAGGGAAATAATAAGAAATTGTTTTTAACTCCCCAATCCTAAACTTTGGATGTCCTCAAAGTTTGGTTCCCTAGAACTGGCAGCCTAAGCATTTGGCTGGACGTTGGCCTGTGACGTCAGTTCTCAAGCCCCACTGTTGACTTTGAACCAGAGACTCTGGAGGGAGCCAGGGAGGAGAGAAGGAGGACAGTTTAGTTTAACAAGCACTCCAGGAGATTCTAAGGCACAGTAAAGTCTGAGAAACTGCTTGAAACCGAAGATAAGTGAATAACATTACATTGAACAGTCTTAGAGGGAAAACGTATTTGTCCATGCTATTATTCTTCTAGGATATTTACATCAAATTACTAAAGAGAGGGTCAACTGAATAATGTCATATGTCAGAGTCTAAGTAGAAGTGTTTAAAAGATTATTCTCGCTATAATTAGGGAGTATATATGAATTGATCATTCAAATACATACTTAAGGATCGCATTTTATTTTGTGACTTAATCATGATAATTAGGAAAAATATATGGATGGATGGGTAGTACATGAATTATTCATTTCACTCACTCTCAATTTAGTGAAATACAGTGTCTTATTACTATATTAAAAATAAAACATTAGTAGAATGTTATAAAAATATCTTAATAGTATATAAGATGTGATTTTTGGGTGTGTTTATTTTAAAACTATCATCTCTGCTCTAAATCACTACTCAAATTATATGTTGATAGTATATGTACATATATATGTATATACATGCACTCGTACATATATGCATGTGTTTATATATAATATGGAGTTTGATCATATCAGGTACTGGTTATGGTTACTCATTAGTGAAATAGTGACAATACTCAAAACAACTGCATGCACAATGTTAAAATTCTAAACTTGTTTTATAATAATATGCCAGTCCTTATGGCATATATGCAAACTTTATAAGGAATGGAGTGGTTTGAGATACAGAGTATACATTACAATCTCATTTATTCCTAAATTATATTTTAAAGAAAATAAGTATCTATAATATATTAAGTTTCTAAATACACATGAAATTTTTACCACAATTGTTAATGAAATTGAATAATAAATTTGCTGGTTTCCACCAGAACAAAATCAAGGCATATCTAAATATTCACTGGTCTGTATAATTTGTAAGACTGGGCTTTTAAGGATCTTTAACATATTTATTTTAGTAGTATAGCAGAAGTGTTTTTTTTATTTCAAAGCTATGATCTCTACTCTAAATCTTTGTGCATAATTACCTATGTATAAATATACATTGGATGGGTGTAGTGGCTCATGCCTGTAATCCTGGTACTTCGGGAGGTCAACACAGGAGAATAGCTTGAGGTCAGGAGTTCTAGCACAGACTAGACAATATAGCAAGACTTCATCTCTACCAAAAACATGACATACATATGTGTAATATATATGTATGACTGACTGCATAACAATTTCCAAACTGTTTTGGTCTATTCATTTCTCTAGACACATGTGCTGACTTTACAGTAAACAAAGTCTCAGTGTTTCCTAATGTTGTTTCAGCCCATGCCTGCAGACAGCCAGAAACTCCGGCGCACGCAGACGTGAGAGCCATCGATCTTCCTACTTTCGGCTACACCTTAGTGTACACTTGCCATCCAGGCTTTTTCCTCGCAGGTGGATCTGAGCACAGAACCTGTAAAGCAGACATGAAATGGACAGGAAAGTCGCCTGTGTGTAAAAGTAAGTTACTGATCAAGGAGTGGCATACTTTTCCAAAGAGCAAGGGAAAGGATCGGCTGCCCATCAGGCTAGTGTCCATGTGAGAAACCCATAAGTAAGAGCTTGAGGCTGCAGCATCGTCACCTGCCTCAGTCCTGCTTCATGTGCGTGAGCTGTGTGCGTGAACGTGTGTATCCTCAGTGTTTGATGCAACGGTGGCAGAGCCAAGTGGATGTATAGTACAATTAGTATGCAATTAGTACATAATACAATCATTGTATTATTTTAAGCCAAAAAAGAAAAGCTATTTGGTTAAAGAAAAGCATTCTGAATTAAAAGGAAAATAATACTCGGTATATTTTCAGGAAAAGTAGTTCTTAGAGATGAAAATGAATAAATATCACCAAGTATCCAAGAATATATAGGTGGTTATTTTTAAGACCACATGCTGTTTGTGGTAAAACCTAAGTTTATGTGTCCCTGACATTGGTTCTGCTTTGTAAAATGACAAAAGCAATTCACATAGAAACGATCCATTAATTACCAATTTGTGTGTTTACAAGTGACAATCATCAGCCTGGGTCAGCTTTGATGATAGCCAAACTTTCAGGTTCTCCCCTGTATGTAATTTATAAATCCATGGAGTCTAAACAGCATAAACCAAAAATGATGGAACATGAGAAAGTCAGTGACCTTAGGTTTTGTTTCCTGGAGCCTATTTATAGTTCTCATATTAGGGATTTTAGAGAGACTTTTGTTTCCCTTGCCCTTCCCTCTTAGAAATAGAAGAATGAAAACTTTTAAAATGGTGATTCGTAGTTTGATATAAAACTGTGAAAGCTAAGAAATTATGATTTAAATCTAACTTGATAGACCAAAATGAACATTCTGTAATGGAAATAATTTTGAATTTTTCAATAGTAATGTATAAATTCATTGATTTGGGTGGGGTATTGGACAATCAAGAGGGACTATAACATCGTGGTTATTTGGTTATTTCGTATGTAGCAGGGTATTCCAAGTAGGATATGAGGAAAGTCATAGAAGCCACCCTCCTTTGCAAGGCTCTCTGTTGTAGCACTTTCAATGGAAATATGCGTAGATAGATGTACATTGATTTTTCATCCTTAAACTCTCTTTCCCACAAACACCAAGAATATTCTGCTGTAAAGACATGGGTTTAAAATGTATATGTATAAGGTATTCATATTTTGTACATTAAAAAAATCTGGAGAAGGAAAATTGCTTCAATTTGACATTTTTTCAAACTTACTCAAAAATGTTTTTTTTAAAAAATGATAATTTGTCTTTTTACTTGTAGGTAAAGGAGTGAGAGAAGTTAATGAAACAGTTACTAAAACTCCAGGTTTGTATACCAGAACAGTTATAGATTTCAATCAAATAAAGTGATTTGTTCTCTACTCTGCACAATGAAACAATTCTCAACATTTAAATTTCCGAATCCGTTAGTCCATGACAAAGTTAATGTTTCAATTATTTAAAACACTAAGCCTACATAGAATTCTGTGTATTTCACAACAATGGTTTGTTAATGAAATAACATTACTCCACTTAGAAAGAAAATCTTTGGTGTTATCACACACTGTTTCATTCAAACGTGCCTTCCGCGTTTGGCAGGAGAAATGAAAACACTGATCATTCCATGTGGTATAATGGAGAGCCTTATAAAGAGGGTTGCGATTTTCTTCCTCCAAATGAGGAAGCTCATATCAATGAGGCATTTTTACAGCGTAAGTTGTTAATGCAAACAGTTCAAATATGGAGCCCGATTTTTTCCAAGTATCTCCATTCATTCAGGCATCCTTTGCCTTCTAAGATGTTAATTATAGTTTTTTGTTGTATGTGGTGCCTTTTGCTAAATGCATTATGTAGCAAATTGCAAAAATGCAGTCCTACTTCCCAAGGAAAGTTTTCACTATACAAAATCATCTGGCATGTTCTATCTGTGTTTTGTCCTATTTCCCGAGGAAAGTTTTCACGATACAAAATCATCTGGCATGTTCTATCTGTGTTTTGTCCTATTTCCCGAGGAAAGTTTTCACGATACAAAATCATCTGGCATGTTGTATCTGTGTTTTAAATTTAAATTATATTTAAATAACAAAATGGATCCCAAATTATATTAATTTAAGTTGGGTATTTTGTTGTTGTTGTTGTTTTATCAGAAAGAGAAATCCCTTGTAAATATATAAGGTCATTTGACTAGTACTTTCTTTATTCAGGTTTTAACACTTTTTTTTTGGACATAAGCTCTATTTTAGAATCAAACATGGAAAGAGTATTTGTAATGCTATTGTCAGGATGCTGTATTACACACTTAATTCTTAGACAAAGAAAAATGTGCCAATATGACTAAAGGAATTTCTCCAATCTGCATACTAAAGAATATAAAATATTTTTAAAATCTCTCTAGACTATTTTATTTAAATATCACCTAAAAATCACATACAGAAGTCAAAGCTTTTTATCCAGGCAACATTTTCTTCAATGGAAGAAAACACAGTCTCTTTTTGTTATTATTGTTGTGTGTGTGTTTTGTTTTTTATTTGCTTATTTTGTGTTTAAGATATTGAAATCTCTATACACTCCTTTTGTAGGTGCAAACATTATTATCAATATTCCTTTTCTTATGCTCTTGGAAGGGAAGTGCTAATAGAATGTGATTCTTCATCAAGGTGGTACATTGTAGTACATCTCAGCTATGTGGCTTCTGCATTATACTGCAGGCTGCCAGCAACAAGTGAAATTATAAAGACCCAGAAAGATGACCTCTACCACATGGCTCGTGGTCATATTTAATACACAGAAGCCACTTCTAAGACACTGGTTGTATCTTACCCTACCCAGCCAAGCCTGGCCCATTCCTGTGAAACTTCAACAGGATTACCTTAAGTGAATGCTTGGACAAGTGGTTTAGTAACTTCAGAAGAGCATATAACTTCTAATTAGGGAAAACATTTTTATGTGCTTCAAAGGCTATTAATTTTAGTAATGGAAAATAAAGTTATTTTGGAGTTGCTGATTAAAATGGGGGTCTCTGTGGTGCTGGCAATGGCTAAGTAGATGTGTCTAAACTCAGTGATTTGTAAGCTAATGTGTTAGATACTTGTGTGGATAGATGAGTTTTTAACTTATTTTCTTATCACTATTATTATGAGAAGGTGGGGTCTACTTAAGGCCAAAGGAAGCTATTATCTTCTGTTCTTCTTTAACCCTTCTCTTGCTAGGCCAAGCTTTATAGGTTTAGCCTGCCTAGGAAAACAAGAAAATGGCCAACTGGGCTGAAAAGAGAAGCATAGGTATAGGCACAATATACTTTTGTCCTCATTATTTGCAACTGTAAATGGACTTTCTAAAAAATAGGTTAGGGAGACATGAATCTTCATTTCCACCTAGCAACTCAAGCAATGTGTTTTGACCAATTATGCTTATCATGAATCTTGTCTAAGTAAATAATTCATACACATCATAAGGCAGAAAACAAAAAGGAACATTGGAATCATCATGTGGATTTATACACTACAATTCATGTGTGAAAATGGCAGGATTTTATACACATTTTTAAACAAACACATGAAAAATAAGTTTATTTTTTTCTTAAGCAGTGAAAGCATGAGGAAATATCTCAATAATCTTTGCGAGTTTTCCTGTCGATGAATTCTATGCTTTAAAAAGACTGTGTCTTTTATTACTGAATTTAAAAGACATATATGAAAGAAACATTTGAAATTATTGAGCCCATCTTTTCTTACTTATGGAATATTTTACACAAAGAGATTAAAGAAGAGCAGAAGAGTGTGAATGAGAGGGACTGACTACTTACAAAAGAAAGACTCTGAAATGAAAGGGCTTTGTCTTCATAAGTCCATGTGGTGCTGGAATATCCAGTGCAGTTGGTGCTGGGATATGTAAGCTTTTTCAAGATAGGGCATTGCTGTCAAATGATATATATCAGTTCTTCTGAGCCTTCCAAGTCTTTCAAAGAGTAGACTTGGATATTATTGAAATATCAGTAGTGATTTCATGGGTCAGATAAACATATATCTTACTAAGCACAGTAAAAACTAAACTAATGTTAGAAGTCCTAATTCACCATACCCTATGACCTTGGAAGGGCTGTTAAAATAGGTATGCTTTGGCTTCTAATAATAATAATAATAAAAATAAGACCATAAACACAAATGTCTACTTGCATACCATAATAATCTTCGCACCTGCTTCTTTTGAGTTTTGCACATGCTGTGAACAGCGATGCACTAGGCTCCCCTTGTCTTCATCACTGCCCTCATCTGTGATCACTCACTAAGCAGTATTATGCCTTCTATGTTTAATGACGTCTGAATTTATTGTTTGTGTGTGTGCTGACATTCATCTGTTTCCCCCCTTCCCACAGTTCCTTCAGACGTCTTTTTCATCAATTCAGTGTGGAAGGGATATTATGAATATTTAGGGAAAAGGCAACCCGCCACTCTAACTGTTGACTGGTTCAATGCCACAAGCAGTAAGGTGAATGCCACCTTCAGTGAAGCCTCGCAAGTGGAGCTGAGGTTGACAGGTAGGTCCCGAAGAAATCACTAAATGCATGGTGTGAGCGGAAATAGACCTGCTCTCTTTTCACAGAGAGGTGATCTAGTAAGTATTAATTATTAATGTTCTGTTGGCTTTGCATATACTGTAACTCATTGGAGCCTCTCCCTAGCCATGAGAGGTTGGTACTATTTTATCATTTTAAAGATTACAAAACCAGTACAGAAAAGTGAACTGATTTGCTCAAAATTATGCCCATATTAAATCAAGAATCTGAGATTCATATATAGATAATGCATGTCTCCAAACTTTATTTTTTAATCCTTTTTTTCTTAACTCATGTGCTCATCATGAGATTTTTAAAATCATCACACAATAAAACAGCCTTGATTTATATGGCAAACAGTATTTTAAGCACCGTATGTGTATTATCTTTTTCATTCTTACATTAATTCTGTGATATAAGTATTTTTATTGTGTACTTTTTTAGAGAGAGATTTTTTAATTAGCAAAATCAAATATGTTGTTATTTATTCTTTCTGTGGAATAAGGGTTTTGAACTTAGTGGAGTGGATTATACCTATTCAAGATAGACAAGGATGTAGGAAGATTTTCAGGGGAAAAAAGAAGCTCCGAGGCTAAAATTCACAAATAAAAATACAATTTCTGTTTGAGTTTTCTATTATCTATGATATTATCGTCTCTGTACCACATTCCACATCAAATGGATGAAAGGGCTGAATTGCTAACTTTTTCCAAGGTAAGCCTGACCTGCTGATCTTTTCACAGGCGTTTACAAGAAGGAGGAGGCCCACTTACTCCTAAAAGCTTTTCAAATTAAAGGTCCGGCAGATATTTTTGTAAGCAAGTTTGAAAATGACAACTGGGGACTAGATGGTTACGTAAGTACATGTGTAAGGTCTGTGACAAAGCACAGGCTTTCTAATATCTCTGCAGAGGCGAGGGCTACGGATTGGAGGCTTCTGAGTAGAGCTGTCTTGTGTGTGCCCCTTGAAAACTCAGCCGCCCCTCTTGTTGACAGAGTGGTCATTTTATTCGTTCATTTTATAAGGGAAGAAACCAGGTCTAAGACGTAAGAAATAAATTGGCCATCCTTAAAGGGGTGGTTGCAGTTGAGGGCAGAACAAGACCTGAAATCCAGGGTCTGTGATGTTACTGCTACATTATATCATGAGTGGTACCACCAGAAATTTTCTAAGACCACTTGATAACCACGCTGCTCGTTCTAAGAGAAATCATTGCCAGATAAATAGAGAGACTTAAGACGTCCCCCTTAACACCCTTCTTTGCAAGTTAACCATTTGTTTGTGTTCTAATTCACTATCTGACTTAAGGGTAGACAGCCTCACATGATGTACCCTGCCCAGTAGCTGGGACACACAGCCAGTTTTACATAACATAGATTGTTTCTTAATTCATACATTTGTCTTCCCTTAGAAAGTGTAGTTACCATATGGATATACTGTAAAATTTACTATCATTTTCAAGATCAAAATGAGATTGTGAGATTTACATACGTTAGGTGAAGTTCACTTCTGTGTTGGTTTCTGATCTTTAACTATAAATGTGTCACCAAAAGGAGTGGCAGAAATAAAATATTTAACCAGTAGTATCTAAATATGAGCTGTAACAGTTATATTAAAAGATATATTAAAAGAAGATATTATTCATCCTTTTGTATACCTTTATATTTCTTTTCTTTCCTATATATCAGGTATCATCTGGACTTGAAAGGGGAGGATTTACCTTTCAAGGTGATATTCATGGAAAAGACTTTGGAAAATTTAAGCTAGAAAGGCAAGGTAAGTTGCACTTAGGATATTTTTTAAAGCAAATATCAGTTTGGCTTTCCAGTGATTTTTCTAAGAAGAAATGGAAAAGACAACTCTAAAAGAAACCTAAACAAAAATAATGGGAGAGACTACCATATTTTACAGCTGAATGAAAAAAAAAGTATTTTGAATAGCAAAATAGACAAACACAAAGCCAGAAATAATGCAATAAATATGCCAGACATAGTGTTGGTCTAATGCATTTATACTATTCACACATTATTTTATAAAGAAGAAAATTACCATATAGGCTTTGCTACCAGAGCCACCTTTTGGAAGAATGTGAGTATACAATTTTGTGATGATTACCACAATGAAGTTATTTTGTAAGACTTTTATCAAAGTGCTGAATGCAAAAAATGTCTACTGGCTTGTAGAAAGGCAAAAAAAAAAAAAGGATAATTAATCATAAAATACTTTACTTCCACTATTCAAACTACAGTATTATTAAATAGAAGAGTATTATAATGTTGGCCATGGCTGAGATTATATTTTAAATTGGGTTATATTATTTTGAGGTAATGAAATAGAATAAACGCATTAGACCAACACTAATGATGGGTAATGTTTTTTCTCTTGCTCTAAGCCAAATCCCGGAGTTATTTGTCCTCCTTTCTCTATGTAGCACACGCTCTAGTAATTTTGTTTAAGGACACCCCAGTGAGCTGTACAAGATGCTGTGTAGATGTCTAAGTTTACCGATCCAATGAACTTGACCTGAACTATCAGTTTGCTATTACTAATTTTATTTGCATTACCCCATTTCTTTTTAATCTAACAAAATAGCAGCTTGCTTCAACAAGGAATTTGTATTCTCATGTGATGATGAGGTTATTGTCAGGAAAAAGAAATTTACTTTACAAAATAATTTGACTCATAAGTAAGTCCCCCCGCCCTTCAGCTAATTAGAGAAGTTTGTGTTTAAGTAATTCTGCAACAACAACCATTCATTTAAGAATGATGGCAAGTATCTATTTTTATGGATAAAAATAAACAACCTCCTAATTTTTTCTAGTCAGTAGATAAACCAAAAAATGTGATTGTCATTAAGTGGATACTAAAATAAAATTAACTTGAAAGACAACTTTAATGCAAAAACTTGCATAAGAAACTCAACAATAAATTAATTTCCCCATTAAGATTGAGTGACCCAACCCTAGCATACACACAAAGAATGAGAGAAAATACATAAAATTGTGTACCTGATAAGTGACTTGTATCCAGAATATACAAAGAATTCTTATGGCTGAAAAATACAGAGGCAAATAACCTCAATAAGAAATTGACAAAAGATTTGAATAGATATGTCTCTAAAGACATGCAAATGGCAATAAGCCCATGAAAATATGTTGATTATAATCATTATTAGGGAAATGCAAATCAAAACCACACTGGGATACCACTTCACGTCCACAAGGATGATTGTGATCTGAAAGCCAAATAGCAAAGGGTGGCAAGGAGGCAGAGGAACTGGAACTGTCGTGCTTTGCTGGGGAAACACGAAATGATACAGCTGCTCTGGAAAACACTCTGGCAGTTCATCAAACAGTTGTTACTGTAAGCTCCAGCAATTCCACTCCTACATGTGTAGCTGAAAGAACTGAAAATATATGTCACACAAAACTTGTACATGAATCTTAGAGCAGCATTATTTGTAATAACCCAAATGTGCATACAACTAAAATGTCTATCAATGGATGAATGGATAAACAATATGTAGTATAGCCACACAATGGAATATTAGCACTGAAGAAGAATAAAGTATTGATGAATGCTACAACAGGGATGGACCTTGAAACATCATGCTAAATGAAGGAAGCTAGATAAAAAAGGCCAAATAGTGTATGAATCCATTACAGGAAATGTCCATAACAGGCAAATCCATAGAGATGGGACATTGATTAGTGGTTGTCTAGGGCTAAAGGTAGCGATGAAGGTGGAGGAAGACTAAAGCTAAGAGGTACTGAGATTCTTTTGGAAGGACACCAGTCTTCTAAGTGAAACCGTGGTGATGATTGCACCACCCTATGAATACACTGAGAAAGCCTTGGATTGTGTGTTCAGCTTAAGTGAATGAATTATATAGGATAGTCACGCATCGCATAATGACATTTTGGTCAACAAAAGATCTCGTATACACCAGTGACCACATAAGATTCTAAAGAAGCTGAAAAATTCCTAACACCTGGTGACACCGTGGCTGCCATAATGCCATAGTGCACAGCGTCACTCACGTAGGAGCCACTGGCTGACCTGTAGCCTAGGTGTGCAGTAGGCAACACCATCGAGGTGTGTGAGTGCACTCTGAGGCTCACACAGCCGCAAAATGGCCTCACGAAGCATTTCTCGGAATGTATCCCCCACGTGAAGTGTTGTGTGACTGGATGTGCATTTGTTTCAAGAATGAGCTTTAGAAAATTGAATGACCTAGCTTATCACCCTCCTTCTTCAGTAAAAAAATGTAAATTTATAAATACCTAAATACTGTGTTTGATTTATCACCATAGTAGCAGCAGCAACAGTTGCACAACAGTGGTGGAACCAGTAATAACACGTGGAAGGAGGGCGATGAGAGAGGAGGAGGGAAAGGGGAAAACAGGGAGCGGGAGGAGGAGGGAAAGGAGGGTAGCAGAGGGATCACACACGCTGTCCATGTGTTATTGTAAAGACCCTCGTAGGATAATGGTTGAATGAAATTGCAGTGCCTCTTTAGAGAGCAATTAAGTAGGATGTAGCAACACTAAAAGGCACAAATTCTGTTCGTCAATAATTCTACTTCTGAAGATTTGTCCTATATAATGTAGACTCCTGCTAATGCATAGATAGAGGCATTGCAGCATTATAGAAGATACTAGAAATACCCTAAATGTCCCTGGACAGTAGACTGGCTAAATAAATGTTGTTATGTCTAATCAGTAGAATACTACACACCTTAAAAAATTAAATCTGATTCAAATATGCCAATGGAAGAGCCTCAGAAATATACTGTTAAGGTTAAAAAGCCACATATGCAACATGCAAATAATATCACCAATTATTAAAATGAGGAAAGAGAAAAATAATCACATATATTAAGAGTACATTGTTGGAAGGACAATTTTTAAAACCCTCAACTCTAAAGAGGAACTGCCTTGTAGGGCAAGGAATGATTATTTTAATTTTCCTTTATATTATTTGTTTTCATATCCCTTTATGCCATCTTAATTAGCATCATGTGTGTATATTAACCTTCAAATTATTAAAACAAGGGTAAGTGACTGAAATTAATCAGGAGCTGCAGACATGTAATAATCTCACAGTACGTTTGGTTATGTAATTCACAAACACTTTCTTATGTGGTGTTCTTTGTTTTCATGTGAGGTGTCTTGGGACAGGTAGATTTTCCAGCATTTTATTATTTGAATTTTGATATCTATTATGGATAAAAGTGTGTAGCTTTGTTTTCAGATAAAAGACAGTAACTATGGTTAATGTAAGTAGAATACACATTTATAAGAAGGAGACAGAGAGTCCCAGAATTACGGAAACTTGGAGATCAATGTGTGGCAACATAATGGAAACTAAAACATATCTGGGTGCTGAAATGCTATAAAGACAAAACTTTTAAAATTTCGCAAATATATATTGAGCACATACTGTATTCTAGCTTTTGTTGCAGGTTCTGAGGATTCAAGAGGAAAGCTAACCAAACCAAACCAAACAAAACAAAACAAAACAAAAACCCTGGCTTCAGTAAGCTTCTATTTTTGTGACTCTGAGTCCGAGTGAACATTCCGTCTGTGCCAGGCATTGTTGTAAGCCCTTGAGATGTACTAACATATGATTTTCACAACCAACCCATGAAGTTGGTGCCATCTGAGTAGGGCACCACTGCTCTCTGTTGGACAGCACCACCCCTGGTCACCGGACATCACTGCTGCCACCACTGCTGCTGCTGGGACCACCCTCAATGCGCGCGCGCGCGCGCACACACACACACACACACACACACACACACACACACACTTACGTTGTCCCCAGGGTTCTAGAACCCCTTCACCCATGGAACAAATTTTAAACCATCACAGAATGTTTTGCATCCCTCACTTCCAATACAGTGCCTGGGGTGGGAACATCCAGTTGGCCTCACTCACTGCACATCCATAACCTGGGTGCTCAGATTGCAAGAGAGCAGACGTCTGGCATTTTCCTTTTGCATGATGATGGGACAAATCTCAAAAAGATATGTAGTTGTAAAAAGCCAACATTATTTCGAAATATGTTCCTATTGGACGTTAATATTGTAGGCAGTCATAATCCTACATCGACTGAAGCAAATGGCAAATAATGTCATTTGAAAGTTTTTATATGAAAATTAAAGAATGTTGATACAAATAGTGATTTAAAGATTTTTAATATTTGATTGATTTTTTGCATTTCTGGTTTATATAACAATAAATAAAGCAACATCTCTTTGAATTTGACATTTTATAAATTCTGGAAATATGAAAACCAGATCAGCTTCTTCTTAACAATTCTGCTATATTGAGATGACGCCAATCATAATTCATTGCACACCTGCATTAAGTGACTCCATGCAATTAGGCCAAATCCATCTCGAAATTGTATTTTGTTAGTACACTCTTCAAGAACTTGTTTTCTTCTTTGGCAACAGCTGCTTAATAAATATTTGTGGATTTGAATTTTTAATGCTTTCCTCTCAGTACCATGCAATGAGACACTCCATAGTCGTGTATTATAGAATGGATGATTCTATCACCTTCATGATACATGAAGTATTTACATCTGCCTTCCTTTCTAATGGATAAAAGGTATATTTTAGGCCGGGCGCAGTGGCTTAGGCCTGTAATCCCAGAACTTTTGGAGGCCGAGGTGGGCGGATCATTTGAAGTCAGGAGTTCGAGACTAGTCTGGCCAACATGATGAAACCCTATCTCTACTAAAAATACAAAAAATAGCCAGGCATGGTGGCGGGCACCTGTCATCCCAGCTACTTGGAAGGCTGAGGCAGGAGAATCACTTGAACTTTGGAGGCGGAGGTTGCAATGAGCTGAGATGGCTCCACTGCACTCCAGCCTGGGCGACAGGGTGAGCCTCTGTCTCAAAAAAAAAAGAAAAAATAATTAATTAATTTAAAAAGTTGTATTTTAGCATTATTTTGTGTCTTCATGGAAACTTGCATTGTGACGTTGAACTATATTTTTTTTTGAGTATTTCTAAATTCTGATGTGAATTTCAGAATCTACCTAAAATAAAGGCGGATCAGATAGCACCATCCTATTCACATATGAAGAATGCAATGCCATTTGTATGCATAACTGGGATATTTACATAATTTCAATGACATATTTTGCTGAGTCTGGCCTTAAGACAGAAACAAACAGCAAATATTACTGACCTCTGAATATAGAAAACATATATAAATGTTTTCAGTTAGTTTTTGTGAAAATACCTATAACTATAAACAAAAGTCAGGATGTAAAGTGACCCTTTTGCCTTTCTCACATTTTAAATGTTGGGACTCTTTCGTAGTATTCTCCATGATTAGTAGGAAATAGTTTTTTGTCTTGGTCACTAAATGGATATTAAAATCTTTAGAAAAGAATATCAGTTGGTTTCCTGTGAAATGGTAACTCCGTCTGCTTCTTGTAGAGTTCATATCCATTTATAAAATGTATCATACTTATTTCTTCAAGCAGAGTACAGTAACAACAAATTGAATATTTCCTTTATCTTCCAGATCCCTTAAACCCAGATCAAGACTCTTCGAATCATTACCACGGCACCAGCAGTGGCTCTGTGGCGGCTGCCATTCTGGTTCCTTTCTTTGCTCTAATTTTATCAGGGTTTGCATTTTACCTCTACAAACACAGGTACTGCAGAAACACCATCTATTTGAGAATGTTGTGAGTGTAAACTATGGGTTTAAGTAATGGGCATGGTCTCGTGCTCACATGCACACGTATTTTATATTACTATGCAATGTTCTTTTTTTTTTTAATCAGCTTTTATTTTGAGTTCTGGGGTACATGTGCAGGATGTGCAGGTTTATTACCTAGGGAAACGTAAGCCATGGTGGTTTGCTGCACAGATCAGCCCGTCCCTCAGGTATTAAGCCCAATGCCCATCAGCTGTTCTTCTTGATGCTCTCCCTCCCCCCAACCCCCCACAGGCCCCAATGTGTGTCGTCCCCCGATGTGTCCATATGTTCTCATTGTTCAGCTCCCACTTATGAGTGAGAGCAGTGCTCTTTCTTACACTAACAATGCTTATTTGTGAAGATTTTTTGTTGTCTTTTTTGTTGTTTTCTGCCCTACTTTTTAAGCAGGATACATCTAAGAAATAAGAGAATAAATGACTGAGTTGAGAAATAGTTTTTTTCTTTCATGTTCAATTGAAAGACGAAATAAAGGATTCTATCTCTATATTCAGGCTCCATGGCCAGCCATGAGAACCTTTAGAAGGTATTTCAACCTTCCAGCAAAAGGTTGAACAGAATGTTCTCTATGGCCACTTTCAACTCTGTGAATCTGTGATTGATAATTGTTTCATTGATTTCTTCCTTCAACAAATACAAATGTAGCTCTTTATATGCAGTAAGCAATATAGATGTTCCATCTCTTGAAAAACTGTTCGGAATATCCATTAATTTGCAAAACTCTACTAACTGCAAAATATCAAAACTTGGGGACAAACAGCTTTAGTGAACTAGATCCTTTCCTTGGGATGAATGTGGATGCCAAAAAAAAAAGGATTATTTTGGAGGAACTATAAACTCCTTGTACATTGTATCCGTATATGGATAATACATTCCTGGAGGAATCTGGAAATGCCAAACTACTCTAAAATACTATTTGAAATGGTAGCATTAACTACAAATAATAAGAAGTAAATTATGATCCCCTGAAATAAAATTACATAGGTTAAATAAATATCAGTATATAATACAGATATTTCACTTAATTCTGGTTAACAGAAAACAGAAAAACTGTCATATTTTTTTAATAACTCATGAAATAGCCTCTTTAAATATGTGCTTTCTTGTAGTCACTTTTGAAGTACACAGTAGAGAGAATGTTGCTTCAAAGGTGTATTAGCTGCTTGTACCTACGTCTTCAGTTCCCTATGGCTGGTAATGTTCTTTCTTTAAGAATATGACTCAGTGAAAAAACATTTCAGATGATATTTACAAAATGAAAGATTGGCACATCTGTATTAATTTTTGGAAGAAAAAATACCCAAAACACACAAGTCTGATGAGCCTTATCCTTGAATTTCTGCTCAGGACTAGTTTAAAATTTAGTAAATGTAGAAGGATATGCCACTACCTTATCCAATAAGATGCCATAATTAGAGGGGCTTCTCTTCTTAAAGGGATATGCACTAAAAATGTATCTTCTTTCAAAGGTTCCTCAGGGTCATATAATATCCTTATAGAGACACATACTGTAGGAACTTACAATTCCTACAAATTTATTTTTGTTTTTGATTGGCATCCACATTAACCCCAAGGAAAGGGTCAAGTCCATTAAAGCTGTTTTCCGTTAACTTGCCTGCAAAGATGCAAACCTTCATGTAAGTCTGGGATTGTCTTGGCCTTTAAAAAGATAACCCCACATAATTATATATGCATATTTATACATAAATATGACTTCTGATTATATCTTAACTTTAAGACAATGTAGCATTGGGGGGTATATTCAACATACACACCAGTTTTAGTCATTAAACCTGAGCATCTTCCCTGTCAATGTTGAGTAGTTGGGTGTCTCCATGAAGGCAGTGCCTTGGAAAGAGATCTCAGATTTCAGAGCCAGATATAAGGGACACAGCACTTATTTTTATGTAAACTTGATGCCTCCTCTGGGCCAGTGGGGAATCTGTCATCATCACACCTGCACTCTCTCCCATCCTGACGCTGCACCAAGACCAGGAGGCTGCCCTGCATGTTGAATATGAAGGAAGCTCTTCCTTCTCACAGCTCTCAAGAGGGCGGCTACGAGGCCACTGTGACTTCTCAGTCTGTTGGGTCTTTTCATCCCTCGTGCCATAGGGGCGAGGGATGGTGGAATTTTTGCAAAATCAAGGAAGTCCAGGGCTCAGTTGCCAGCAGCACATCAATTCATTTCCTTCAAGTTCTCACTACCTGGTCAGGAAAGCACCAAGCCTGTAGCACCCTCTACACTGGCTTCTCAGGCTCTACAGACATAAATATTTCTTAATGAATTGGCTCTGTATTCCTCCAGAAAAACCCTGTTTCTGCTCATTTTTGAGTCTGTTGCTTGCATGTGGGGAATTGCTTCCTCAGAGCCCGAGGTCCTGACAGCCCTCTGCCAGGTGCAGCTGCACGCGTGCACGTCAGCATCCAGCCGCCGCCAGTTCCACTCTGGGGTTGCATTTCCCTAGATGTGAAGGGACTGTGACAGCTTGTGATCCAGACGATTGAGTGAACATTTTAGCCAGGTCTTCACTTCATTCACGAGGGGCTGGATTTGTTTGCTAACTATCGCTGCTGCTGGCGCATTTTCCAAGCGCAATGTCGACCTCTCCCACTCCAAGGGCAGTTACAAATTGCAGTTCTGCCGTTTTCTCAGGGCCATGCACTACTTACTTCTCTTTTTCTTGATGAGCATGTGTAACATAAGGAAATCTACTAGAAAATGACTCGGCAGAAGTTTCTTGACACCCGATGTCAGATGATGTTTTTGGAGCATGTTTATGTCCATTAAATTTCTGTTTTTGCCACGTGGCACATTTTTCTTATCTGATTTCTTCTGGAATAAGGAAAGAATAAAAGGAGCCAGAGCCAGACCAGGCATGATTCTGTCTTTTCAGTCTGAAAATCCTCTAATTCTCTATCATAGGTTGTATGTACGGGTTTTCTTTTAACCAGAAAATGTGATAATAGTTTAATAATGAGTATAGTTCCTTTTTTATAAACAGATTCATTTTTAACTCAACAGAGACAAAATAAAAAATAATTTTTTTGTGAATATTAGTAACGACAGTGAACTAAAAGCTTAAACTTGAAATTTAGTTTAATCATACAGCCCTAAAGGCTAGGCATATGCCCACAACCTGATTTTACAGAGTAGTAGACAGTTTTGTGACTTAACCAAGGCTGTATAACTTATCAGTGATAAATAGACATCCAAAACAAAACCAGTCAAATTCAGCCTTTGGGACCTTCCCAATTTCCCTGGGGCATTTGTAGGAAGCATAAATAAATCTTTGATCCCAGCTACCCAGGAGGCTGAGGTGGGAGGATCGCCTGAGCCCAAGAGGTCCAGGCTGAAGTGAGCTGTGGTCGTGCCACTGCACTCCAGCCTGGGCAACAGAGTGAGACCCTGTCTCAAAAAAATTTTATTTAGTTTTTGAAATTGCTTCACTTTTTAAAACCCATTTTATATTCCCAGTCACCAATTTAAACAAATAAACTGACAGGTGTGCAGGTGTGGACGCCTTCCTTCTTTGCAAACGTCCTGGCTGTACAACTCCCTGCTCTGTAGACATTGTCTCCTGCACCCAGTCCCAGCTGCTAAATCTCCAACTGAAACCAGGATTCTAATGATTTGTTTTCTGTTTTCCTTAGAACGAGACCAAAAGTTCAATACAATGGCTATGCTGGGCATGAAAACAGCAATGGACAAGCATCGTTTGAAAACCCCATGTATGATACAAACTTAAAACCCACAGAAGCCAAGGCTGTGAGGTTTGACACAACTCTGAACACAGTCTGTACAGTGGTATAGCCCTCAGTGCCCCAACAGGACTGATTCATAGCCATACCTCTGATGGACAAGCAGTGATTCCTTTGGTGCCATATACCACTCTCCCTTCCACTCTGGCTTTACTGCAGCGATCTTCAACCTTGTCTACTGGCATACATGCAGCGGGGATCTCTACTGAAATGTGCCAGAGTCTTCTGCGGATCAAAGTACACCTGCGTTTTCATTCCGAAAGTGGGTTCTAAATGCCTGGCTGCACCTGTTTGACATCAAGGCACACTCCAGGAAGACTGCCACGTCACGCTGACACGTCGTACTCAATGCCTCAGACTTTCGTATTTCTGTGTTGCTGGGATGCCTTTCAATGCAATCTTCTGGGCTCGTGGATCTGTCCTTCGGGTGCGGTGACAAAATGGTAGCACCACAATATGTGTTCTCTTGTGCGTGCGTGTGTGTGTTTTTTTTAACCCCCATGAACATGAATACTTTGAGAAAAATAAAATAATAAGCTTTCTGGAAGAAGACACCTTTCTGATAGAGGCACACACCTACAAAGGCTTCACTCTGTCCTTCCGAGACCTGGCAAGCTTTGAGGACCTCACAGCTCCCCTGTGTTCATCTCTAGGGATGTTTGCAAATTTCCCAATCAGCTGTTCTGTCGCAGAATGTTTGATGCACAATTTTTTGCACTAGTGTGTTATGAATGACTACGTAAGATTCTGATAAAAAATAAATTATTTACACAGGGTTTATACATACTATCCATTGTACATAAGCATTCTTTCATATTATCAAGCTAACCATTCCACCATCAGCTTAGTTGGAGTGTTAGGGAAAAGTATTCCTAGATATGGCACAGATTTAAAAGGAAATACAGTATTGAAGAGATTTATTTTATTATTGCTTCAATTAGCTCCATTTATGTGTTGAATTCATTGAAGAGGTCCAATGAGAAAATAACAGAAGCCTCCTTATTTCCCAGGTTTTCCTCCTTTGGTACCATCCTCATCCAATTACTGTCTCTCCGATACTACTTAATAGCAGGGGGTCTGCAGAAATTTCTGTTTGCCATGTAAAACTGTGAATAGTAATTTATTTTAGATAGTTGTTGAACTTGTGAGTTTTAACTCACAATGCAGCCTTCCCTTTTGCAGTTTTTTTGTTTTCTGTTGTTTTTTGTTTTTTTTTTTTTTGTCTTTTAGTGTGCCACCGATCTTTGATATTGCATTGAAAGACAATATACCACAGTAGCACCTTGAACTCAGTGAAAATTGTTCAGGATCAAAATACTAAGTGTTCTTTTAGAGGGAAGGAAAAAGTACACACACTGTCCTCTCACAATGATATATTTTATACATTCATTTGTTATTTGTTTCATGCTTTATAATTCCAGATGGAAAGGTAATTTCAGTGACTTTTCAGGTTTAAATTATATTACAGGTAAATGAAAAGTTATGGTACAAATAAAATCGGTATGATCCCCAGGGTGAATAAAAATCAAAACATGAAGTAGAAGATGTGACCATGAGGATGTTTATGTAACAAATTCAAAGTGAAGATCATGTTTATTTTTACTTGTTTGATAAAATATTTTTGAAATGATAATACTTATTTTATTATTTGATATTTCAGTACCTATCCAATTGTGGCAAATTTTCACATTTAGATTGGCATTGGTAATAGAAATGTCAGAATGTTCAAATTGGCCTTCACGTTATCGGAGTGAACACATTCACACCTAGCTTTAAGACTGATTTATCTGTCGGTCTACTGAAGGTTTCCATGTAGGACTTCAAATGTGAATAAAGGAAAAGTGGTCAGGAAAACAGGGCATTCTCTGGAGAGTCATGCGTTCTGATTTGGACATTTCCGTAGAGCTCGGCTCCCAGTGCTGTGTCCCTCAGTGGAAGGGGTCTCTGCTATCTGGGGACTCACTGGCCTCTCCTAGGGACTCCTCTGTCTTGTGAACCCCACACTGTTGGATTCCGTATCATTACGCTGAATTCTCTGCACAGTTTTCCCTGGCCAACCTGCCCACATCCTTGGAGATTTGCTTTGCCAATGGGAATCCTTACCTTGCTGTTTCACAGTAGACTGGACGAGGTCAGCGGGAGTCGTGCTCCTAACACACACACTGAACGAAACAAAGAGAAGACGGTTGAAAGTGTGAGGAGGCTCGTGTGCAAGGGAGAACAGGGTTACTATACATATTAGGTGTATATATATACATACATACATATATATATATTGTACATATCTAAGTTTGAGTCATTCAAACTAGGTGCAAAATGCTGACTTCAGAGTCTGAATTAATGTCTCTGTTCCCACATCCCTGACCTGCTCCCTGGTCAATGATGCTATGAAATCCTGAAATGACAGGACATACATACATACAAGAAACCACATATCAGATTAGATATGATTTTCCTTTGTGTGCAAAGTCAAACTGTCCTAGGGTTGCCAGTTCGAAGCATGTTATTTAAATGAAAAAAAAAAAATCAGTGGAATTCTCTTGTGAGAATTCTGCCTAGTTTCTTCCTAGGGTTGTGTGCAGTGTTGAACGGAGTCTCCGCAAGGTGTTGGAGGATCTCGTTTTAGGGCAGTCAGGAGCTGTGCTTGCTGAGTTAGGTCTAGAAGACTCTTCCCTGAAGGCAACAGGAACACGCGTGAGGGACGCGACCACACGCTAACACAGGACATGTGCTTCAGAGCTGTTTAAAACTGCTGCTTGTTTTACACACACATCTTGCCTTTTTTCAGGCTAGCTGCAATAATTTTTTTCTTCTGTAAAATATTTTGTAAACAACAACAAAAAAGCTATTATAAAAAGGGGGAAAAAAAAGAACGCTGGCATTATGATCAGGAAAACCCATTGTCATCGCCGACCCTCCCTCCCGTCCCACCACACGCTGCTGTCACGACGTAGGTGCGAAAGACCTTTTTGTACAGAGATATATTTTTTATGAAGAATTTGTAAAATTATTAAATATGCTGTAATTTTTTGATTAATGTAGGTACATTGTTAAAAAATAAATGTTTTTACAATACAGAACTGTAATTTTCCCAATAATGTAAAATGTACCATCTCTAGCTGATTTTCAGTTCCAATCCTATTACACATGTATTAATATTAAAGTGGCCTGTTAAAATGAACAGTATCTTTTTTTGTCGAAAAAATTATACAGAGGGTGTAATATAGCCTGTGCAATGCCACCAATCTTTAAAGCAAATCAGAGTTCTAATTAAATATTTAATTTTAGATTTCTATTTTTGTGTGTGAATTTATTTTCGCTTTAATATGCGCACCTGAGTCCCTTGCAGGGGAAGGAAAGAAACAGAGTCTTCATAATGAGCCTTTATGGTATTCAAAATGAAGCTCCATATTTTTCCCATGACATTCACATCGTCATGATTAATCAACAGCACATTTAGCAGGAACCATGAAACGCAGAATAGTAACGTTGAAGCTGACAGATTTCTTGATGGTTTGCATTAAAAACAGTAAGAACCCTCGGTTTCCTTCAAACCAAAACCTACGTTTTTTATGATTTCTTTTCAATTTGGGAGCTCTGTTTGTAAATGTTCACCACACTAAAAAAATGACATGAAAGAGAATTATAGACCTACTTAAGAGAGCATTCCAAATATCACAGTTAAAGAAGGCGCAAAAAATCATACAGCTGTTAAAATTCAGAACCAGCCGTCCCCCGTTCATTTCTGGGCTGAGAGAAAACACAAGTCCTTGGTGGCCCACCACACTGAATGTCTTACAGTTCAACAGAATGATACACTAATTTCTCCGAGAGTGAAGTTATTACAACATGAAAAACAACCGATACTTTTTTAAAAATAGCCCGACGGTGGCTTTGCAGTGACCGAGTTTTGATGTCCAACTTGCAATCTGTATCTTGCTGGCCAGCAACTGCATTTAGGTGCCATTTATTGAGGAAATACCAAGTGCGAGACACTGCACTTGGTGACTCGCAGACGTTGCAAAACCCCGCCATCCAACCAAGTGTGTGTTACCACTTTCATCATTCAGGTGAAGAAGCAGAAAGATACATAAGTTAGTTGATTTACCCAATCACGCACAGATAGGCAGAGCTGATACTACAGGTCAGGTTTCTCTTGCTTCAACATTCTTATTTTTCAAGAAACCATCACATTATGAAATGCGTCCAATATTCCCTTTCTTATGCAGTTATTGTTTTTTCTGAATTCTTCTGTTGTTCTACCTGTGAATCTTCTTTCACTTCATTGAGAAAATAACTACCAAACCTAAGAATTCAAAGGGAAATAAGTACTCTCATGAATTTTCACATTCCACAGAATGCTCATACATAACACACCCTCTTGAATTATTAACACATTGAGTTGAAGCTTCCTGGGGCAGCAAGAAAATAGAGATCCCACAATGTGTTCCACGCTACAGTTCTTTAAAATGATAAATACAATCTGTCTTGCTCTGTGCCTTGGAGTGCTTTTCTAAAATTATGGGGGTCCTATAATTATTTGATGTAGTAAAGGATGCAGAATAGGCGAGGGTGTTACCATCCATAGCATGGACATCTGTGGCTATTGAAACCCAGTTTGCGTCCTCTTCTCCTGTGGGAATGGCACCTGGACGTCCCCTGAGAGTCACTCCTCCCGATGACGATCAGCTTTAATGAGCATTGGTCACCATTCCTTGACTGTCCCCAACTGGGCGTGGGGGAAGCGCACTCCCGTGGTTGAGCTGGGGCTGTCTCCCAGGATTTGGGGCCTGACCTGCAGGGTCAGGTACATTTGGCTGAATTTACCCTCAGGCCCTCAACCCACCCCCTGCCAGGAGGTCAATTTTCATTCCACAGGGTCACTTGCATTCCCACGACCTGGTCACTGGGCTTTTCTCTTAATTCTGGGAACAACCCCATATCTTTTTCTTTCCTTCAAGTTATCCAGGCTTAGTTACTGTACTTGCAGTTAAGAACTAGACAAGCCATAATTACCACGTTGATTGAGAAAGAACCTCAGAGATTCACCCCGGCTCACAAAGCCTCTACGTGGCCAACAATTGGGGCTGCGCACTTCCAATCCACTTCCCTGAAAGTGTGAAACACCATCCTCAGCTCCGCTGTCTCCGAATGATATAATAACGAATTACTAGGCCTAAATGACAGTCACAACTGCTCAGACAGCTCAGAGAGTTACTAACAGCCTCCTTTGCTGCATTTAATCAAAACCCTTCAGAGGGATGAATGCTTCCAGACGCATGCCCCAACCAGAGGGCCTGGAAGTCAGTGGCTTTCAACAAGCTTCATGTTCTTTAGAGGATGGCAGACACCCACTATTCGCTGCTTTTCACTACTAAAATATCTTGGGCTAAAGGATAGCAAGGATTGTTTTGCAATACTGCTCAGAAGACCTGTTGGTTTGCTTGCTTTAAGGTGTTATTCTTTTGCGGATATCACAGCAGCTTTTAGCTTATCACAGAATTTCTGAAGGGAAAGTGCAAGATGACTCACTTTCCTGGTTTTTTCAGGCTGTGTGGATGCCTTAGTCCATGGGATTATGTATAAATGAAGTATTGAATGGGGGCTGCGCATGCTGGCTCATAACTGTATTCCTACCACTTTGCGAGGCTGAGGTGAGAGGATCGCTTGAGCCCAGGAGTTCAAGATCGGCCTGGGCAACACAGGGACACCCTATTTCTGTAAAAAATGATAATAAATTAGGCAGCTGTGATGGCATGTGCAGTCGTGGTGGCATGCATCTGTTTTCCCAACATCTTAGGAGGCTGAAATGGGAGGATCTCTCGAGCTTGGAGGTCAAGGATGCAGTGAGCTGAGATCTTGCCATTCCACTCCAACCTGAGTGACAGAGGGAGAACCTGCCTAAAAAATATATAAAAATGTACTTAACTGGAAAAGATAAGACTTATGCCAAGGGAATTACCTGATATTTCTTCCCACTATTAGTGTGCTCAATGATTTCTGAGCATTCAAAAGCCACCCTGCAACTGGAGGTCTGGGGCAGCCCAGGACAGGACTGCCCATCTGTATCAGGTCCTGGCTGTGTTGGAGGTGCCTTCCAAGCTTGGGGCATGGGGTGTAGCTCTGTTTTGGATGTTGTCATGATAGACTATGGTGTTCAATTCTGGTGAACCTTCCTGTCCTGGCATCTCTAGGTCAATAAGCACAAACTTTTGGGTAAAGCTGGTGAATCTCAATTCTCTACAAAAGTATGGGTCAATCTATGCACACTTTGGACAAGTAAATTGGAGCTGCATGTATTAATACAGATAAATCCCCAAAACATGCATTTCACTTAAGCAAAACAAAGTTGGGGAAGAATGTGGACAGTATAGAGACAGTCTTGCTCTCGAACGCTTCTCATTGTTAGAATTTTCCCACCACATTCACACAGTTCAGCCCAAGGCTCCCCCTCAGCCCAGCACCCTGGGCAGACTCCTGCCTGAGGCACTGGGGCCCCACAAGGTCGCCTGGTCTGTCGGTTCCGCACCTGCTCCAATTGTCCTGATGAGGTGCTCCCTCTCTCCCTCTGGCCATCTGCAAGGGCTCTGGGACTTCATGGTTAACTTGACTGATGTCATTTACTCTGCTCCCATTACCTTTGGCCTCCAGAGTCACCTTTTCTTCTGTATGCCTTTACCACCAGCCTGTTTCCACCTAGTGTCCCAGCTTTTATTTCCAGACTATCTTATTTCACAATAGAAAGCTCACGATGAAAGTCTTAAAATCTGCCTCTCAGGTAGAGTTTGAACACTGACAGGTGGAAAGTCAAGGACGTGTATAACTTTCCAGAATTCATATGAGCTCATTATTCTTTTTCATCACGTTAAAAAAAAAAGGACAAAAGAGTACATGAGGGAGAGAAAATGTCATCCCAGAAAACGTCTTGAATTATTATGATTCTGAGATGGAGATTACCAAGACGACGTCTCCCTGTATTGGTAAGAACCTAGGTTTAAGAACTGTTTTAGCATCTTCTTTAGAAACCAGAGTTGACACAAAGGGAGAGAGCAAGGACTAGAGAGCTAGAAAAGCTCTTGAGCGTCAGCTTCTGAGCTTGAAAGGGAGCGTTAGGGGGCATCGCCTGAGTGCTCCGCGATCCCATATCTGGCTTTTAGGGATACGTCTGCATTGTCTCATTTGATTTTGTCAGCAACCCTGTGGGGCTAGGTACTGTTAATAACCTTAATTTCTAGAATAGAAGGTGAAGTTTTAGAAAGGTGAGTTAACATGTCTAAAATTAGAGAAACTGTCTCTAAGATCTAAACTACAAGACTCTGATGAAAAAAATCAAAGAATAACTAGAGATACATTCCTTATTCATCGATAGGAAGCCTCATTACTGTCACGATGTCAGTTATCGATAGTGATCGATATTAAATGCAAATTGATCTACATTTGCAAATCGAAACTGATGTATACTAAATATGATTCCAATGAAAATCCCAGTAAGTTATATGTGGATATCAGCAAACCGATTCTAAAGTTTATACAGAGAGGGAAAGATTCAGAAGAGCCAATACAGCAATGAAGGAGAAGAACAAAGTCAGGCTGGGTGCGGTGGCTCACGCCTGTAATCCCCACAGTTTGGGAGGCTGAGGTGGGTGGATCACAAGGTCAAGAGATCGAGACTAGCCTGGTTAAAATGGTGAAACCCTGTGTCTACTAAAAATACAGAAAAAAAAAATATATATTAGCCGTATGTGGTGGGCCTGCAGTCCCAGCTACTCGGGAGGCTGAGGCAGGAGAATCACTGGAACCCGGGAGGCAGATGTTACAGTGAGCCAAGGCTGTGCCACCGCCCTCAAGCCCTGGGCAACAGAGCGAGATTCCATCTCAAAAAAAAAAAGAACAAAGTTGGAGCACTGACATTACTCAATTTTAAGGCTTACTATAAAGCTACAGTAATCAAGAGTTTGCTCTTGACAAAAAAACAGATAAATCAATGGAACAGAATAAAAAACTCAGAAATAAACTCACATAAATTTAGTCAATAGAGCAAAGACAAAAGAGCAAAGACAATGCAGTGAAGAAAAGATAATCTTTCCACAAATGATGCTGGAATAATTGGGCATCCACATGTAAAATTTTGCTAATTGTCAATGATGGAACAGGCACCTGGACTCAGGAGCTCTGACTGAGCTCAAGTTCCTGATCACCTGATTTCAGAAAAGGTCTCCAGAAGGTTGAGTCAGTAAGGGAGCACAGAGTAGCTAAGAAAGGTCAGACTTCAGGACATTGTGAGTTTAATTCAAAAGACTTCAGGCCATTCTGAGTTAACCAATGATCGCTACCACAACACAATTCTTAAATTCCTTATAATAATAGAAGTAACCCTGTGATACTTTCCAAGTTAATTTTATTTATTATTTTAAAATGTAACTTTATTTTAAGTTCAGGGACAGGTGTGCATGTTTGTTACATAAGTAAACTTGTGTCATGGGCCTTGGTGTACAGATTATTTTATCACCCAGGTATTAAGACTAGTACCTGTTACTTGTTTTTACTGATCCTCTCCCTCCTCCCACCCTACACCCTCTGATAGGCCTCAGTGTGCGTTGTTCCCCTCTGCGTGTCCATGTGGTCTCAACACTTAGCTCCCACGTATAAGTGAGAACATGTGGGTGTTTGGTTTTCTGTTTCTGCATTAGTTTGCTAAGGATAATGGCCTCTAGCTCTATCCATGTTCCTGCAGAGGATATGATCTCATCATTTTTATGGCTGCATAACAGTTCAGGGTGCAACCTAATTTTCTTCTTATTAACTTGTACCTCAATGTCACTTCCTCTAAGGTGTATTTCCTGACCCATCTTTCATTTTCACTTCTCTGTTCCCACTTGAGTCTGGAATTCAACTCTATCAAAGCACTGATAATATTTTAATGGCATGTATTGATTTTATGTCTCCGTTTTGTAGATGAGGCCTCAGGGCCACGGAGACGTCGTTTCTCAAACCCAAAACCATGTGGTACCATCTCTGGAACGTTAGATTTTTCGACACCAAGAAGAAAATAGAAATATTTCATAATATTTCCACCATGACAAAGCTACTATTACAGCCTTATAGAACTTCTGAAGTATTTTTCCACATACATTGTTTGTTGAAACCACCAAACTGAATTTACAATTTTGTGCAAAAATATCATACCTATTATGAGCACAATTTCTGTATGTTATAAATTATTCCTTAGATATTTTGATAGAGTTAAAATAATTTTAAACAATTCATCTAAGATGCCAGTTATTAGACCCTTAATTTATGTCTACCATTTCTAGTGTCCCATATTTTATTTGTATAAATTCTTTAGATGGATTTTATGAGTTAGGGCCTTTACACTTAGAGTGTTTATATGCTTCACAGTTGTATGTAGAGTGGGAGAGATATATCACGCCATCTCTTCTTCAAGACTATTACAATTTTTTTTAACTTTCGAAAGGTTTGGAAAGGTAAACCACTGAATCTCATTATTGTTTTATTTTTATTTCCTTGAATTTAGTGAATGAATTTTTTTAATGTTTAATACTCCTTTTATTTCTTCTTGTCCCTGAATATCCTCCATTAAATTTCAGTTTTTAAATTTCCCATATTATGAGCTCATTGCAGATTAAAGATATTAACTCTTGGTGAGATTATTTCTTAACATTCAGAGCAATATATAATGCAAGAGTCCTAGGATATCTCTATGATTTATGTGAAGGACAGAAATTGTTGAGAAAATTATTTTCAATAAATAGGTACCACTTTGTTTTCTAACAGTGGCCAAGTCTTGAACAGTATTCATTTGGATCTGTTACTTGGTACAATTACTTATTAAGTACTTCAAAAATCTTTGAGATAGTAATTCACAGTGGTAGAGTATATTTTAAGTTATTGAAAAAATATAAGTGACAACCAAAAAAGTTTTCATCATTATTACATTAATGTATTTAACATTATTAGAAAAGTTTGCATGGCAACAGCTTCTACTTGCTTTCCATATCCATTCTTCCCTTTTTTGTTTGTTAGCATTCCAGAACAAATATCATCCTAGAACTGAGTTTGGCAATCAAACTAAGTTGTAAAGAGCAGCTGTAAGCAGTGTTCTTAAACAGTGGGGAATTACGCCTTCAGCTTCTCATCTTTCTTCCTGGCTAGATATGAGTATGGATGTGAATGCTGGAGCATGTGCAACCTTGATGGGCCATGAGGTGTATGATAGAATAACACGCCAGAAGAAGCCTGGTTCCGGGGAATCGTGGAGTCACCAGAGAGGCCCTGGACTGCCAATCTCTAGAGGTCATTTACTTTAATGAGTACTACACTTCTAGTTTGCTTTAACTATTTTCATTTCAAGTCCATCACAAACAAAAGCACCTCATACTGTTATGGCTAGATTTACTTAGTTCATATAGAAGCCAGTGGCCACATATATGGCAATTGAGCATTTAAAATATGACTATCTTGCACTGAGTGGTGCTATAAGTGTAAGATACACTTCAGATTCAGAAGATTTAGTATAAAAATATATAAAATACATCATTTATGCTTTTATATTTATTGCATATGGAAATGATAATATTTGGATATGTTGAATTAAAAGACCTCACCAAAGTATCATAGCTTTGCCAGCTTAAACAATAGAAATTTATCATCTCACAGTTCTGGAGTCTGGAAGTCTGAGGTCAGGGTGCCAGCATGATTAGTTGCTGGTGAGGACTGTCTTCTTGGCTTCAAGATGGTGCCTTCTCTCTGTCTACTCACACGGCAGAGAGAAAGGGTGAGCTCTCTAATGTCTTTCTCTTCTTTTTTCTTGAGACAGGGTCTTGTTCTCTTTCCCAGGCAGGAGTGCAAAGTTGTGATGATGGTTCACTGCAGCCTCTGCCTCCCAGGGTCAGGTGATCCTCCCACCTCAGCCTCCTGAGTAGCTAGGACTACAGGTGCATGCCACCACGCCATTAATTTTTAAATTTTTTTTTTTTTTTTTGTAGAGGTGGGGACTTTCTATGTTGACCAGGCTGGTTTAAAACTGCTGGCATCAAGTGATCCTCCCACCTTCACTTCCCAAAATATTGGGATTACCAGTGTGAGCCACCACATTCACTTGTATCTCATATAAGGGCACTAATCCCATCATGAAGGGCTCACCTTATGACCTCATCTAACCTTAATCACCTTCCAAAGGCCCCAGCTTCAACTACAATAACACTAGGGTTAGAGCTTCAACATATAGATTTTTTGGGGGAAAAATATTCGGTCCACAACATTGTCAATATCGAAACAATGCTAGTGCATTAGCAACCTATGAGAGTTGTCTTTCCTCAGAGGGAAATGCTTGTCACCACCCACCACCTGAGAGAATGTCCACAAGGCACAGGTCCTAAGGCTTAAAGCAATCTATTGTAAAGAGGGTCCTGTTGAAAGGCAAACACGGAGGGCGGAGCAAGATGGCCGAATAGGAGCAGCTCCAGTCTCCAACTCCCAGCGCGAGCGACACAGAAGACCGGTGATTTCTGCATTTTCAACTGAGGTACTGGGTTCATCTCACTGGGGAGTGCCGGACGATCGGTGCTGGTCAGCTGCTGCAGCCAGACCAGCGAGAGCTGAAGCAGGGCGAGGCATCGCCTCACCTGGGAAGCGCAAGGGGGAAGGGAATCCCTTTTCCTAGCCAGGGGAACTGAGACACACAACACCTGGAAAATCGGGTAACTCCCACCCCAATACTGCGCTTTAAGCAAACAGGCACACCAGGAGATCATATCCCACACCTGGCCGGGAGGGTCCCACGCCCACGGAGCCTCCCTCATTGCTAGCACAGCAGTCTGTGATCTACCAGCAAGGCAGCAGCGAGGCTGGGGGAGGGGCGCCCGCCATTGCTGAGGCTTAAGTAGGTAAACAAAGCTGCTGGGAAGCTCGAACTGGGTGGAGCTCACAGCAGCTCAAGGAAACCTGCCTGTCTCCGTAGACTCCACCTCTGGGGACAGGGCACAGATAACAACAAAAGCAGCAGAATCCTCTGCAGACGCAAACGACTCTGTCTGACAGCTTTGAAGAGAGCAGTGGATCTCCCAACACAGAGGTTGAGATCTGAGAAGGGACAGACTGCCTGCTCAAGTGGGTCCCTGACCCCTGAGTAGCCTAACTGGGAGACATCCCCCACTAGGGGCAGTCTGACACCCCACACCTCACAGGGTGGAGTACACCCCTGAGAGGAAGCCTCCAAAGCAAGAATCAGACAGGTACACTCGCTGTTCAGAAATATTCTATCTTCTGCAGCCTCTGCTGCTGACACCCAGGCAAACAGGGTCTGGAGTGGACCTCAAGCAATCTCCAACAGACCTACAGCTGAGGGTCCTGACTGTTAGAAGGAAAACTATCAAACAGGAAGGACACCTACACCAAAACCCCATCAGTACGTCACCATCATCAAAGACCAGAGGCAGATAAAACCACAAAGATGGGGAAAAAGCAGGGCAGAAAAGCTGGAAATTCAAAAAATAAGAGCGCATCTCCCCTGGCAAAGGAGCGCAGCTCATCGCCAGCAACGGATCAAAGCTGGACGGAGAATGACTTTGACGAGATGAGAGAAGAAGGCTTCAGTCCATCAAACTTCTCAGAGCTAAAGGAGGAATTACGTACCCAGTGCAAAGAAACTAAAAATCTTGAAAAAAAAGTGGAAGAATTGACGGCTAGAGTAATTAATGCAGAGAAGGTCCTAAACGAAATGAAAGAGATGAAAACCATGACACGAGAAATACGTGACAAATGCACAAGCTTCAGTAACCGACTCGATCAACTGGAAGAAAGAGTATCAGCAATTGAGGATCAAATGAATGAAATGAAGCGAGAAGAGAAACCAAAAGAAAAAAGAAGAAAAAGAAATGAACAAAGCCTGCAAGAAGTATGGGATTATGTAAAAAGACCAAATCTACGTCTGATTGGGGTGCCTGAAAGTGAGGGGGAAAATGGAACCAAGTTGGAAAACACTCTTCAGGATATCATCCAGGAGAACTTCCCCAACCTAGTAGGGCAGGCCAACATTCAAATCCAGGAAATACAGAGAACGCCACAAAGATACTCCTCGAGAAGAGCAACTCCAAGACACATAATTGCCAGATTCACCAAAGTTGAAATGAAGGAAAAAATCTTAAGAGCAGCCAGAGAGAAAGGTCGGGTTACCCACAAAGGGAAGCCCATCAGACTAACAGCAGATCTCTCGGCAGAAACTCTACAAGCCAGAAGAGAGTGGGGGCCAATATTCAACATTCTTAAAGAAAAGAATTTTAAACCCAGAATTTCATATCCAGCCAAACTAAGTTTCATAAGTGAAGGAGAAATAAAATCCTTTACAGATAAGCAAATGCTTAGAGATTTTGTCACCACTAGGCCTGCCTTACAAGAGACCCTGAAGGAAGCACTAAACATGGAAAGGAACAACCGGTACCAGCCATTGCAAAAACATGCCAAAATGTAAAGACTATCAATGCTAGGAAGAAACTGCATCAACTAACGAGCAAAATAACCAGTTAATATCATAATGGCAGGATCAAGTTCACACATAACAATCTTAACCTTAAATGTAAATGGACTAAATGCTCCAATGAAAAGACACAGACTGGCAAACTGGATAAAGAGTCAAGACCCATCAGTCTGCTGTATTCAGGAGACCCATCTCACACGCAGAGACATACATAGGCTCAAAATAAAGGGATGGAGGAAGATCTACCAAGCAAATGGAGAACAAAAAAAAGCAGGGGTTGCAATACTAGTCTCTGATAAAACAGACTTTAAACCATCAAAGATCAAAAGAGACAAAGAAGGCCATTACATAATGGTAAAGGGATCAATTCAACAGGAAGAGCTAACTATCCTAAATATATATGCACCCAATACAGGAGCACCCAGATTCATAAAGCAAGTCCTTAGAGACTTACAAAGAGACTTAGACTCCCATACAATAATAATGGGAGACTTCAACAATCCACTGTCAACATTAGAGAGATCAACGAGACAGAAAGTTAACAAGGATATCCAGGAATTGAACTCATCTCTGCAGCAAGCAGACCTAATAGACATCTATAGAACTCTCCACCCCAAATCAACAGAATATACATTCTTCTCAGCACCACATCGTACTTACTCCAAAATTGACCACGTAATTGGAAGTAAAGCACTCCTCAGCAAATGTACAAGAACAGAAATTATAACAAACTGTCTCTCAGACCACAGTGCAATCAAACTAGAACTCAGGACTAAGAAACTCAATCAAAACCGCTCAACTACATGGAAACTGAACAACCTGCTCCTGAATGACTACTGGGTACATAACGAAATGAAGGCAGAAATAAAGATGTTCTTTGAAACCAATGAGAACAAAGATACAACATACCAGAATCTCTGGGACACATTTAAAGCAGTGTGTAGAGGGAAATTTATAGCACTAAATGCCCAAAAGAGAAAGCAGGAAAGATCTAAAATTGACACTCTAACATCGCAATTAAAAGAACTAGAGAAGCAAGAGCAAACACATTCCAAAGCTAGCAGAAGGCAAGAAATAACTAAGATCAGAGCAGAACTGAAGGAGATAGAGACACAAAAAACCCTCCAAAAAATCAATGAATCCAGGAGTTGGTTTTTTGAAAAGATCAACAAAATTGACAGACCACTAGCAAGACTAATAAAGAAGAAAAGAGAGAAGAATCAAATCGACGCAATTAAAAATGATAAAGGGGATATCACCACCGACCCCACAGAAATACAAACTACCATCAGAGAATACTATAAACACCTCTATGCAAATAAACTGGAAAATCTAGAAGAAATGGATAATTTCCTGGACACTTACACTCTCCCAAGACTAAACCAGGAAGAAGTTGAATCCCTGAATAGACCAATAGCAGGCTCTGAAATTGAGGCAATAATTAATAGCCTACCAACCAAAAAAAGTCCAGGACCAGATGGATTCACAGCTGAATTCTACCAGAGGTACAAGGAGGAGTTGGTACCATTCCTTCTGAAACTATTCCAATCAATAGAAAAAGAGGGAATCCTCCCTAACTCATTTTATGAGGCCAACATCATCCTGATACCAAAGCCTGGCAGAGACACAACAAAAAAAGAGAATTTTAGACCAATATCCTTGATGAACATCGATGCAAAAATCCTCAATAAAATACTGGCAAACCGGATACAGCAACACATCAAAAAGCTTATCCACCATGATCAAGTTGGCTTCATCCCTGGGATGCAAGGCTGGTTCAACATATGCAAATCAATAAACATAATCCAGCATATAAACAGAACCAAAGACAAGAACCACATGATTATCTCAATAGATGCAGAAAAGGCTTTTGACAAAATTCAACAGCCCTTCATGCTAAAAACTCTCAATAAATTTGGTATTGATGGAACGTACCTCAAAATAATAAGAGCTATTTATGACAAACCCACAGCCAATATCATACTGAATGGGCAAAAACTGGAAAAATTCCCTTTGAAAACTGGCACAAGACAGGGAGGCCCTCTCTCACCACTCCTATTCAACATAGTGTTGGAAGTTCTGGCTAGGGCAATTAGGCAAGAGAAAGAAATCAAGGGTATTCAGTTAGGAAAAGAAGAAGTCAAATTGTCCCTCTTTGCAGATGACATGATTGTATATTTAGAAAACCCCATTGTCTCAGCCCAAAATCTCCTTAAGCTGATAAGCAACTTCAGCAAAGTCTCAGGATACAAAATTAATGTGCAAAAATCACAAGCATTCTTATACACCAAAAACAGACAAACACAGAGCCAAATCAGGAATGAACTTCCATTCACAATTGCTTCAAAGAGAATAAAATACCTAGGAATCCAACTTACAAGGGATGTAAAGGACCTCTTCAAGGAGAACTACAAACCACTGCTCAGTGAAATCAAAGAGGACACAAACAAATGGAAGAACATACCATGCTCATGGATAGGAAGAATCAATATCGTGAAAATGGCCATACTGCCCAAGGTAATTTATAGATTCAATGCCATCCCCATCAAGCTACCAATGAGTTTCTTCACAGAATTGGAAAAAACTGCTTTAAAGTTCATATGGAACCAAAAAAGAGCCCGCATCTCCAAGACAATCCTAAGTCAAAAGAACAAAGCTGGAGGCATCACGCTACCTGACTTCAAACTATACTGCAAGGCTACAGTAACCAAAACAGCATGGTACTGGTACCAAAACAGAGATATAGACCAATGGAACAGAACAGAGTCCTCAGAAATAATACCACACATCTACAGCCATCTGATCTTTGACAAACCTGAGAGAAACAAGAAATGGGGAAAGGATTCCCTATTTAATAAATGGTGCTGGGAAAATTGGCTAGCCATAAGTAGAAAGCTGAAACTGGATCCTTTCCTTACTCCTTATACGAAAATTAATTCAAGATGGATTAGAGACTTAAATGTTAGACCTAATACCATAAAAATCCTAGAGGAAAACCTAGGTAGTACCATTCAGGACATAGGCATGGGCAAAGACTTCATGTCTAAAACACAAAAAGCAACAGCAGCAAAAGCCAAAATTGACAAATGGGATCTCATTAAACTAAAGAGCTTCTGCACAGCAAAAGAAACTACCATCAGAGTGAACAGGCAACCTACAGAATGGGAGAAAATTTTTGCAATCTACTCATCTGACAAAGGGCTAATATCCAGAACCTACAAAGAACTCAAACAAATTTACAAGAAAAAAACAAACAACCCCATCAAAAAGTGGGCAAAGGATATGAACAGACATTTCTCAAAAGAAGACATTCATACAGCCAACAGACACATGAAAAAATGTTCATCATCACTGGCCATCAGAGAAATGCAAATCAAAACCACAATGAGATACCATCTCACACCAGTTAGAATGGCGATCATTAAAAAGTCAGGAAACAACAGGTGCTGGAGAGGATGTGGAGAAATAGGAACACTTTTACACTGTTGGTGGGATTGTAAACTAGTTCAACCATTATGGAAAACATTATGGCGATTCCTCAAGGATCTAGAACTAGATGTACCATATGACCCAGCCATCCCATTACTGGGGATATACCCAAAGGATTATAAATTATGCTGCTATAAAGACACATGCACACGTATGTTTATTGCAGCACTATTCACAATAGCAAAGACTTGGAATCAACCCAAATATCCATCAGTGACAGATTGGATTAAGAAAATGTGGCACATATACACCATGGAATACTATGCAGCCATAAAAAAGGATGAGTTTGCGTCCTTTGTAGGGACATGGATGCAGCTAGAACCCATCATTCTTAGCAAAGTATCACAAGAACAGAAAACCAAACACCGCATGTTCTCACTCATAGGTGGGAACTGAACAATGAGATCACTTGGACTCGGGAAGGGGAACATCACACACCGGGGCCTATCATGGGGAGGGGGGAGGGGGGAGGGATTGCATTGGGAGTTATACCTGATGTAAATGACGAGTTGATGGGTGCAGCACACCAACATGGCACAAGTATACATATGTAACAAACCTGCACGTTATGCACATGTACCCTACAACTTAAAGTATAATAATAACAAATAAATTAAAAAAAAAAAAAAAAAGAAAAGAAAGGCAAACACTTTCGAACTCAGACATTGTTCTCCAAGTGTGGTTTCAGAAGTCCCACCTGAATCCATGTGCTACACGAATATAAATATAAATAACTGATATTCTTGTAGACATTAGAAGTGCCAAAGATGCGAAGGCTTACAGGCATTCAGTGAAAGCTTCTAAGATAACAAGCCCTTCCTTTGGCATGTATTATTTATCACACTACTCATTTTGAGGAAAAAAAATGATGACCCTACTTTCCTCAGGAATAAAAAGAAACATATCATTAATTTATAGTACACATTTCAGAAATCAAATGTGTACGCACCATGGGGAAGAGCTGGAAGCAGAGAGGGCAGGAAAGTAGGAGGCCTCTCATATTGCATTGTTTCTGCACTGAACTGACCATGACACGCCCCAGACCACAATCAGTGCCTACAATCTGACAGGCAACCAGTTGAAAGATGGGCCTTTGGTTTCCTGGCAACATGAACAATGTCCCTTTGAGATGGTCATAGTGAACACCCCACTCCTGGTCTTACCTGTTTGTGGCTTCCCCTCACCTTGAATGTAGGCTGGATCTAGTGACTTGCCTTTAACAAATAGCTCATGGCAACAGTAATGAATGGCCCTTCTGAGATGTATTTACTTCCCTCTGGGTTGCTCTTCCTCTTTCTCTCTGGCTTGCTCACTCCAAGGAAGTCACCTGCCAAATAGGGAGCCATCCTATGGAGAAGTCCACAGGCAGGAAAATGAGGAAGACCTCCAGTCAGCAGCCAGTGAGAAAATGGGGCCCTTAGTCCAATCACTCTCCATGAACTGAATCTTGCTAAAAATAGTACAAGTGAACCAAGAAGCATATATTAGTCTGTTCTCACATTGCGAATAAAGACATACCTGAGACTGGGTAATTTATAAAGGAAAGAGGTTTAATTGACTCAGAGTTCCACGTGGCTGGGGAGGCCTCACAATCACGGCAGAAGGCAGAGGAAGAGCAAAGTCACATCTTACATGGCAGCAGGCAAGAGGGCATGTGCAGGGAAAGTCCCCCTCATAAAGCTGTCAGATCTCATGACACTTATTTACTTTTGTGAGAATAGCATGGGAAAAAACTGCCCCCATGAATCAATTACCTCCCATCAGGTCCCTCCCATGACATATGGGAATTATGGGAGCTACAATTCAAGAAGAGATTTTGGTGGGGATACAGACAAATCATGTCAAAGCCCACACGCCCCATGTGAGCCTTCTGATAAGACCATAATCCTGGCTAATGTCCTGACTACAACCTCATGACAAATCTTAAGACAGAGGGAGACAGCTGAACTTACCTGAATTCACATGTGGATCAGCATAGAAAAGGAGAGATAATATCAGGTTTATTGTTTCAAGCCACTGAGGTTGAGAATAAATTTGTTACCCAGCAGTGGTTAACTAATCCACTCTATTACTACTGCAAGGAAAGCTTCATGTGCCTTCATTTTCATAGTTTTTTTTTAAAGGATGTCTTTGTGATCATCGATTTTTTTAAATGCTGAATGTTTTTCTCTTTTCAATTTAGGCAATCACTGTGTTCTAATAGTTTTATAGTTTTATAATTTCAGGCCTTACAGTTAAGTCTTTATTCCATTTTGAGTTGATTCTTATACATGGGGTGAGATAAGCAACCAATTGCATTCTTTTGCATGTGGATATCCAGTTTTCCCAAAACCATTTTTTTGAAGAGACTGTCCCTTCCCCGTTGTGTGTTCTTGACACCTTGAAAATCAGGTCACTGTAAATGTATGGGTTTATTTCTGGGCTCTCTATTCTGCTCCATCAGTTGATGTATCTTCTGTTTTCACACAAGTACCATCCTGATACAATTACTATAGCTTTGTAATACATTTTAAAATTAAATGGTGTTATACCTATAGGCTTATTCTTTTTGCTCAAGATTGCTTAGGCCATTTGGGGTCTTCTGAGGTTCCATACAAATTTTAGGATTATTTGTTTCTTTCTCTGTGAAGAATGACATTGGAATTTTTATAGGGATTGCATTAAATCTGTAGGTTGCTTAGGGTAGTATTAACAAATAAAATATAGGGGAAAGTTACATGGCATTGGTCTGGGAAAGAAGTTTTTTGGATATAACCCCAAAAGCACAGGCAACAAAAGAAAAATAGACAAATAGAATTGCCTCAAATGAAAAAGTTTCTGCATAGCAAAGAAAACATTTAACAAAGTGAATACATAACCCACAGACTGGGAAAAAATATTTGCAAATCATACATCTGATAATTAGCTAATATCCAAAATATATAAGGAACTCATATAACTCAATAGCAAGAAAATAATCTGATTTTAAAAGTGGGCAAAGCATCTAAATAGACATTTATCAAAAGATGGTATACAAATGGCCAATAGATATATGAAAAAATTCTCAACATCACAAATCATCAGGGAACTGTAAAGTAAAACCACAATGTGATATCATTGCACATATATTAGGATGGCTCTCACAAAAGATATGAAAAATAACAATTGTTGGCATAGATGTGGAGAAGAAGAAACCCTGTATGCTGTTGCTGGAAATGTAAATTAATACAGTTATTTTGGAAAGCAGTCTAGAGGTTCTTTAAAAAACTAAAAAATGGAATTACCATACAATCTAGCAATCACAGTTTTGGGCATATATCCAAAGAATTGAAATCTATGCCTATTAGAGTAGGCAGTAAGTCAGACATGAGCAGGGCAGGAGAGAGCCCTCCTACCAATCAGGAATGTCAAGTGAGCATCAGGTGATGATCGGGCATCTTTAAGTTAATAATTGGTTGCAGCCAGGACTCCCAGGTAAAGGCAACCTCCCAATAGATAGAAAATACCTGAAACTGGCACCTTGAAAATCAGGTCACTGTAAACATATGGGTTTATTTCTGTGCTCTCTATTCTGCTCCATTGGTTGATATATCTTCTGTTTTCATGCCAGTACCATCCTGTTTCAATTACTATAGCTTTGTAATACATTTTAAAATTAAACGGTATTATGCCTGTAGGTTTGTTCTTTTTGGTCAAGATTGCTTAGGCCATTTGGGGTCTTCTGAGCTTGCAGAAGTCCAGCAGCTTCCCAGTATAATCTCTGGAGTTGGGCAAGTGGGTTCAAGCATGCACACTAAGAGGCAAAATGTCAGAGTTTCACTGGTATATGACCTTCCTCTAGAAACAGTGGTAATGGAAAACCTCTCAAGTGAGCACACATACAAACAACTCCAACAAACATACTATGCAGGCGGCCCCTCCCATGTGCTGACAGGCCACTGCACATGCAGACAGCACACCCAACAGGAAGAATCAGGGGAGAAGGGACGCAACCCCAGAAGCATGCCAACATGTCAGACTCCAAGTCAAAGGTCAAACCACCCACTTGATCTCTCAAGTTGCTCACTTGGCCCTCTTCCAAGTGCGCTTGACTCCTTTCACTCGTGCTCCAAATTTGCCTCGGTCTTTCACTCTGCCTTATGCCCCTCAGTCAAGTTATTTTTTTCTGAATAGGCAAGAATTGAGACCGCTGTAGACCCGTGTGGATTTGCTGCTGCTAACATGTCGAAGGCATGTCTGCACTTCCGTGTCCATGTCAGCATGATTCGGTAGCCAAGACAGGGATCCCACCTAAGTGCTCATCCTTGGGTGAATGTCTAGGGTCAATGTGCTACATATACACAACAGAATACTGTTCAGTCGTATGAAAAATAAACCCTGTTATTTGCAACAACATGAATGAATCTAGAGAACGTATGCTAAGCGAAATAAGTCAGGCACAGAAAAATATCATATGATCTCATGTACATGTGGAATTGAAAAATGTCAAACTCACAGAAGCAGAGAATAGAACAGTGGTTACTAGAGCCTGGGTCTCAGGCAATAAATGGAGGAGAGACGGATTTTGATCAAAGCCTTCAAAGTTTCAGTTAGACATGAGAAATAAATTGTAGTAATTTATTGCATGATGTGGTGACTACGGGTAATGTATATTTCAAAATTGCGAAAACAGTAGATTTTAAATGATACCACCATAATAAAATGATAAATGTGCGAGGTGATGGAGATGTTAATTAGCCTGATTTAATCATTCCGCAAAGTATACATGCATTGTGTAACATCACATTGCACTTCATAAATGTACACAATTGTTATTTATTAATTAAAAGAAAATTAACATTGAAAAAAAAAAAACCCCCAGGCAATCACTGAGGTTGTTGTCCAGGGAGTCAGTGACAAATATCTGACTGTGAAGTTGCTGATTTCAGGAGCAGGGCTGTGGCCTGCACGCCCAGGAGTAAGCACACGGTGTCAGGCAGTGCATGCACACAGCGGAGGCCACAGCAGACAAAGTCCTGCACGCTCCGTGATTGCATTTCAAGGAAAGAAGAGGGTGCATGTGTAAAAAATAATTAGGAAAGAGTTATGTGTGACATGATATGGTCTTGAAGGTGAAGGCAGGTGAATTTTTGTTTGCCTGGTTGGTTGGTTTGGTTGCAGATTTTAAACCTTCAAAAGAGCAACGTATTACTCTGTTCTCATGCTGCTGATAAAGACATATCTGAAAACGCGTACTTTAAAAAGGAGCAAGGTTTAATTGACTCACAGTTCACCATGGCCGGGAAGGCCTCAGGAAACTTACAATCATGGTGGAAGAGTAAGCAAACATGTCCTTCTTCACATGGCAACAAGGATAAGTGCTGAGCAAAAGGGAGAAAATCCCCTTATAAAACCATCAGATCTCATGAGAACTCACTCACTATCATGAGAACAGCAGCATGGGGGTCACCACCCCATGATTCAATTGCCTGCCACTGGGTACCTCCCAAGACACATGGGAGGTATAATTCAAGATAAGATTTGGGTGGGGACACAACTAAACCATATAAAGCATTCATACTGGAGGAATAGAATGAGCAAAGGAGAAAATTTGGGTCCTATACAGAAAGTAATCAGATAGTGAGGGGAAGCTGTAGTCACCACATGGAGGAAAAGAGTGTGGGGGCAAGAGGTTCTTGGCCCCCTAAGGCTCACTAAGAGTCACTGACACAAGGTGGATTAATAGGAGAAAAGGCATGCAAATGTATTTAATGTGCACACACAGGAGCCTTCAGAATGGAGACCCAATTTCCCAATTTCCTTTTAAATCAAGGAAAGCTGCCTCCTTACATATTTTAAGTTCGGCCTGAAGGTTTCTCTGTACATCAAGAACTATAAACTAAATGGAATTGTAAACAGACCATCGCCTACTCTTGTGCCAATCACTGAGTTTTGGTCAAAGGGAGCCAACTGTTCAAACCCTGTTCAAATAAGGCAAACACCGTGGTATAAACAATCTGGCTATTTCTGTACCTCACTAATGTCTTCTGTATGTCACTTTACTTCTTCTGTCCATCAATCTTCTTCCATCACATGGCTGAACTGGAGTGTCTGAGCCTACTCTGGCTTAGGAGGCTGACTGATTCATGAATCTATCATTGCTCAATTAAATGCCATTAAACTTAATTTGGGTAAAGTTGTTTTTTTTTTTTTTTAACATTCCCAATGAGTTACAAAAACTTATATACCATTTTGAGGATACAGAGACAACAGTGGCTTACATTCTGGGAAAACAGGTAATGAAGGGGAAGAGGAGGCTTGGCTAGCACAGGTGGCCTTGTTGTAGATGAAGCCTCCCTCAGAGAGATTAGATGGTAAAGGTTTCTTTTCAGACTTTTAAGTTGTCAGACTCTCAATCTCTCCTGGATCTGGGGAAAGTCATGGAAAGGGGAGGGGGCCTGGCTGCATTCATGGAGATTATCTGCAGATGCAAATTTTCCCCACTTAAGACAGTTTTGCAAGGCCACTTCTGTCAAGATGGCTAAGTGGAGGCCATTTCAAAACATGTCAGGGAGATCTAATCTGGGGTAACATATTTAACTTTCCTTCAAGGGAAAATTTATTTGGAGTACTGTTTGTAATATCTTTCCTACTGCCTGTTAAATAATTGAAGACTTTAGATTGGAGTTGGAAATACAGACACTCAAAAATGAATTGATCAACCTTTTCTGTTCATCCCAGCAAAGATCTATACACACTAGGATTAAAATAAGTTATTCAAAATCAGAAAACTTTAAATTGATTAGACCGTTGCTTTTCTTTACTCTGTCTTGGACAAATACTATGTCTTATCAAACATTTCCAATGAGCAACACAGAACTAAGTGACATTATTAAATTTGGATTAAAAAATGCCTAATCATGAACGAATAGAGATAAATCTTTCAAAGCAATGACAGCTCTGTGAGGCTGACAGATCGCCTCCTGCCTGAGGTCAGGTGTCTCATCCTTTCCCACTGGCAGAGGGCTTTGGGGTACCAAGTGCTCCTAGGATTTTCTTCCTTTTATTATAAATATGATCCCAAGCCAGGGTGGCCTTCAAGTTCAGAGACAGATGCATAAACAAATGAAATAAACCATGATGAAGGCATTTGCTCTGTATTGGCATTGGGTAATGCATTATAGGACCGATGGGGAAGATTCCTAAACATCTCTGGAAGCAGAAGAGATGGAGAGATTATTGAGAAAAACTATTCAATGAGCTCCTATTCATGGAACACTTCTTTTATCACAACTCCACTGTCTCTATGCCTCCTTGGTTGGTGAATAGAACTAGAGTCACTGGAACATCAACATTACCATTATCTTGGCTCAGTGGTTCTCCCTGCAACCTACTGAGGTCATTAGTCCTGAAAAATATGAACCCCAGCTATTTCCAGAGCCAGTCTTATGTGTATTTCCAAGGTCTTCTGTTTGACACGTTCTGGAGGCGGTTTTGGGCTTCTCTGAAAACTGCTGTTCATTAATGGCTTGTCTATGTTAGGGGCAATACTTTCAATACGCTTGCCCAGGCCCTCATGGCTGCAGCCTGGCTGCCACTGCTCCGATCATCACAGCCATGTCAGAGGCAGAACGTTGTCATGTGGGAAGGAGGGGCTGACTTCTAGCAGCCACGCTGTAATCCTTTGTATCAAGAAAACCAAACACTTCACAAAAGCTCCTCATCTCCCTACCACCCTCTGAATATCTTTCATCTCCATCTCACTGGCTAGCAGCAGACTGTAAGCCACCTGCAGAAGCAAGAAAAATTGAAAAACAGAGAATATGAACTTTCAGTATCATTTTGATTCATCCCTTGGGAATAGGTCAGAAATTATCTGATGACAATTCGTATTTTGATGGTAACAAAAATAAGAGAGGTGAATTGTTTTAGAACATCACCTCCCATGAGTGAAAGGAAAACAAAAACTCAGGACCCCAGATCACTAGGCCAAAACTAAAACATTAAGCTCTCTCTTTTTTGGTTGTTAATTTGGGACTCTGAAACAAAAGAACATATAGAAAGAAATAGGTTTATAAATACATGTGCTTAACAAGGTCAGCTAAGTTACTTCATGGGTAGGGAGGTACTAATTTAATTCTGTTCTGCCAGACAGAAATACACATAACTAAGCTTTTATTTGGGAAAAAAAAAAATGACTTACACTGGAAGTCACCTTTCTCTTTTCTCATTGCTCTGGAGAAATGATGTGTGTGTGTGTGTGTTTGTGTATGCACGTATGTGTGTTTTAAAGACCAAAACAGATGTTTTGCAATAAGAGTGGAAACCTTCTAATAGTGTGCACCTTTGGAACATTTGAATGTACTGGCACATGGCTTTCATTATGCAGAAAGCAATTTAACGGGTTATGGAAAAATCAAACATATGTTGTTACAGTTGTCAGGATGTCAGCTTCAGAAACAGTTACCATAGATGCCCATGCATTTGCTTTGAGTTACAGGTGGGAAAATGAATTATCTTTCTCTCGCTACTAAATTTGAGCCATAGAATCTAGTAGAAAATCTAAAATAAAATTTTAAAAAAGAAGATTCACACCTGAGAGCTTTGTATCAATTTTATATACACGTATATCGAACATTTTTCAAAAATGGAAACCAAGTACACATTACGCTTTTAGACATTAGTTGCATCCAAAGAATATTTAACTTGACTTTTCTCTAAAATTATGATTAATTATATAAGAAGATCATACACTATTCATTAAGTACTATGCATTAAGATCATTCACTATGCATTAAGTACTAAGGAAGTGAAGAGAAGGAGTTCGTTACACTCAACGGGGTGTGACAGAGAGAGCATGGGTAGTAGAGTAATTGTGAGTTAATACACTGACACGATCCTGAAAACCAATCAAATTGGCAAAAACAGTCATGCTGCTTCCCAAACCAATGAGGCCAAAGTAAAACTGACACTGTCTCTCCACGTATGCAATTTCGAACGCAGTTTGGAAACGTGTAATGATAATCATAAAGTGTTCATATCATTGACCTGTCAGTGCTATTGATGAAAACCAGTTCTAAATAACAAATCTGAAGGAAGAAAACAGAACACAAGTCTCCATACTATGTAGACAGATGGATCGATACTGACAGATATAGATATATTGATATATTACTAAATAGTAAACATTAATGAAGTAAATATTGTGAGAGTAGAAAAAGTCATATAATTTGAAGTAAAATGAGAGAAACACCAGGTATTCATTACACATTGAATATGGAGATCATGTAGCAATGGAACATAGGTAAGAGGTACTGTAAAATTTAGAACTGATTTATTTCATAGTCATGACTGGAAAATCATTGCACGACCCTGGACACAGACCAAGAGAAAGCAGGGACAAGAAGTTTGCTGGATCTATTCAGGGGTAGCAGATTATGGATGGGTTTTATTTCCTTCTTTATTTCATGTTTCTCCAGGTTTTCTGTAATGTCTTAAGACGAAAATGAGAAAACTTGGAAAATTCAATTAAAAAGAATGAAATGATCATCTTTTTCTACTACCAAATCCACTTAAAACACCTCAAAATTTAACTTTTAGTAAAAATCTTCCCCACCCTCCTTGCTCCTTAAGCAACTGGAATAATCACAAAATGCATATCTGTAACACATATTTTTTACTTAGAGGTCAAGTTAAAATTCAGATGAACTGACTCAGCCTCCCAAGTGTTGGAATACTGTGGAGAAACTGGAATTTTCAAATATTTCTGGTGAGAATTTAAAAAATGTTGCAGCTACTTTGAAAAACACTTTTTGACAGTTTCTAAATGAGTTAAATATATCCTCACCAGTCATTTCACATCCAGGAGAAAAGTAAATGTTATGTTAACACAAAGACTTGTATGAGAGTGTTCAGGGTATGTTCTGTGATGGCCCCAAACTGGAAGCAATGCAAGTGCTGACTGGTGAATGGATAAAGGAAATGTATTATCCCCACACAACCACATATCCACTCAGTAATAAAAAGGAAGAAACTACAAATAGCATGCAGCTACAGGAGACAACCTGAAGACAATATGCTAAATGAAAACCAAGCACGTAAGACTCCATATTATATATTCCCATTTGTATGAGATTTCTATATGCTTCCTACTCTTTTTGACTGATGGACATCTTCTAACTTGGTGGCGACAGGGTTTCACAATTGGAAATTTGCTAAATTTCATTGAACTGTACATTCAGGATAATCTAATAGAATGTAAGCTATACCTTAATAAAGCTTTCTTTTTAAAAATCAGATAATTAAATAGCAAAAAAAAATTCTTTAATAAAGCTCCCAAATAAAATTAGGTAAACCTTTTTACTTTTTTATCTATTATTATTATTATTATTTTTGATCTGCACTGGCTTGGCTTTCTTGCATGAGAGGCAATGGCAGCAAGAAGTGGCAAGTGCTAACCACTGCGGATGACGAAGACCTTCCTATTGCAGTCGGGCTTCCATGCTCAGTTGGAGGGTATCGCCCTGCATGGTCAGGAGCATATGACTTGGTGTGTCTTCTTCAGCAACCACCACAACCGGCTAATTTGACTTCAGTTTTTCTACAGAATTTTCCCGTAAGAATGAGATCCAGCACTTAGATTCCTCCCTGTGAATTTACAGCTATGTTTGTAAGTGAAACGCTGAATTTATAATGTTCAAGCCACTCTCAGACAGCTGGTGTTGTCTTAGATCTTCGGACAGGTGGTGGAGGTGCCATTTCGGCACCTCTGTCGTTCAGTGAAGTTTGACGTTCTGACTGCTCAGGTAGCATCCAGGTGGGAGGGAAGATGTCAGCAGTAGGTAGACAGCGAACAGCATCTGATCCAGCTGCAGGTGGCGGCAGCTTCCTCCTGCGCACTTCCTGGAGATCGTGTTATAAACGGGTGTAAACGTCCCTTCAGGGAAAGTGATTCAAACAAGCTTTATTATGGGATGGCCCTTCTTGGGTGAGCTTAGTGAGATATTTTTGCAGGGAGAGAAGGAAGGATTCTTAAATTTTTCTTGTACAACATGATCCAAAGATAGAAAAGCTATATTGAAGCAGGTTTAATATTTTAAAAATGCTCCTAATGAAAGCTAAAAAGAATGGGGTGATACGAACATTTTGTACAAACATTTGCAATATTTTTTCCCATTGGAATGGTTCAAACTACATTTCAGAAAATTAGAAATGTGGAAGAAGAGGCTGTTAAATTGAAGGAATTATTTTTTTTTTTTTTGTAAACTCATTGACCTCTGCCTTGATGCCTTCATCTTTCTTTAAAATGCCATTGACTATTTCTGAAAAAGAAAAAAAGATACTCTCTCCTGTATGGGAGAGATTTTGAGTCATTTCTTGGCTGCTCTTGTTAATTGATTGAAATGAAAACAGCACTGATATTCTAAAATTGTACAGGATCAAGTTTTTTTCTCTGAAACACCTGACTCTGGAAGGTTCCACTTGGTTAATATTCACTTAGTGCCTCACAGAGACTCATAGTCCCAACATAAAATGGCTTACCTGATAACTCCTCAATTGCACAGATCCTTTGTGTATGTCTTCTTTTTTAAATAATAAAAGAAAATCTGTCCATATTCAAATCTTGTATAAACCACCTACCACCCTAAGATCTTCTTTACATAAATAACTGTGGAAAATAATCCCCATCCCACCTGGTGTGTGGTGGCACCAGATGCGTTAAACTCTTCAGGAAGAGCTTTAAGACAGATGACTTTGTCAGAAAAGAGTGGAAGTCTTTAAAGTAATTTTTAAAAGCCAATATTTGCTACACAAAGTTATTTATCACACACACAGGCACACACACACACCACACATACCACACACACCACAAACCCTTTAGTCCATCCTATCTAAGTGTTAAAAGAACTAAATATGACCTGAGAAGGACTCCGTGCTTCTATATTTGAGTCCTTGTGGATGACCTGCAACCTAGCTTAATAGGTAGACAAGACTGAAAACCTCACTTAGTAGCATGTCCCTGTAACAATCGCTAAGTATTGGCCAGTCCCAGCAGCCACAATTCAAACTCATACACTGCTGAGTGTTCAAACCGTGTTCAAGTAAAGCAAATGCCAAACTGTAACCAATCTAGCTGTTCTGTACCTCACTTCTAATTTCTGTACCTCATGTCTCTGTTTTTGTCTATAAATCTCCTTTCACCACGTGGCTGTGCTGGAATCTCTCCGAATCTGCTGTGATTCTGGGAGCCGCCCTATTGGCGAATCGTTCGTTGCTCAATTCAACTCCTTGACATTTAATTTGGCTGAAGTTTATTTTATTATAGGTAAAAAACCAAAACAAAACAAAAATCTCTCACAAATCCATTGATGACACAGATTGTATGCTAAAGCTGTTTTGAAAACGTAGATCCAGGTTTTCGATTGCTTGGTTTGCTATTCAAAAGGTTGAGATGTCCTGCCACATGCAACACTTTGATTTAGAACCTTGCACCCGTGAGAAAAAGAATTTGACCCAACTCAACCTCATCATCCAGAAATCTGCTGGTGGCATCTTGGTCACGGGTCACCTGTGGAATGATAAATTCTATATGAAGATCTGATTAGAGAGTCGCTGATGAGAAGGCCACACCAAGAAAATTCACTCCTCGTCCCCTTCTTTAGAAAAACTCTCATCCTTCCTAGAAAAATGTCTGGGTGAACGTTTCCCAGATTTTGCTCTTATCCATATAAAATAACATCAAAAGCAAAAAAGTGTTCCCAAAACTTGTAGTCTTCACAGAACACCACAATTTTCAAAAATATTTCTGAAGTGGTGCAGAGTTGCCACTTTTTAATATTGACAAGTTCACTGAATTGTAAATAACCAAATGTCAGAGAAAGACGACGATTTATTTTATCACTAAAAAAATAAGTGTAGTGAGAACACAATCTTAGAATAAAGAAGTCCTTCTTAATTTGAATGTACCTCTATTAAAACTTATCCAATATCTTCTTCCCCCATTTCTGTGTCTGGGGAAAAATTTTCCATCCTAATCAGGGCCCATTAATCAATATAAGAGGAACTGCTGCTGAGGCCAGACTTCAGCTCTGATTTTCCTGAATCTGGGATTTTTCAAAATTTAATTTGCAAAATTGTAGTAGAGTATGCATTTTGTTGTCTTAAATATTTTAATTCCTTAATTCCCTTTGTACTATAAGTTAATTCCTGTTGTTCACCTTGTTACTTATTGCCACACAACGTATTCCTCCATAAAATCAGACATTTATGAAATCATTCTTTGTTTACTGGCTTTCGGACAAAAAGTCAAAAGTCTCTACTCATCAGATGATTTATAAACTTTCTATGAAGTTCCACAGTCACTCAATATTTTATAGTTATTATCATTATTATTATTATCATAAGTTCTCAGTAATTTCTCAGCATATAAGAGACATGAAAAGATGGATTATGTTATATGGTGTATATTGGAGTTGGGAAGATTAAGAGTCAGCAGGACCAACATATAAGGTATTGTTGTATTCCAAGATTAGCTTTCTGCACATAAGAGATTGGATAACTCTGAATAGAAATGAAACCAGGGGCTCTTGCAGGCATGCACAGGCTCACATGTGCACACACACACCCCTGTATCACTCAGTGAATCAGCTCCATGTTCCTCATCCTTGTCCCATGTCCTCTACACCTTCATCTCCTTACTGTTTCCTGTTTCCCCATTATTCTCTAAAAGGCATCCTATCTTTGGGATAGAAATGGTGTTTGTAGTAATAAAATTTTGGACTTAAATCCTCTTTGTGCCACACACTAGCTTAATAATTTAGTAGAAATTGCACATTAACCATAAATACTCTCCTGATAAAATTGGAGATAACCATGCATTCCATTCATGGCTATCATGAGGATTAAAAGTGACTACACAGAATTCACAAACACTATTTGGAACATATAAATCGGTACAACTTCTTTGGGGGATGATTTGACAAATTTGTTTTTTAAAATAGCTGTGTGTTGAGTTAGACCAACTTGGAATAACAAATAGATTCAAAGACTATTGCTCAGGAAGAAGGAAGAGTCTATTTCTTAATCACCCAGGAGTTTAGGAAGAGTGTTCAGCTTGGCGTGCGGAATTTCTTTCAGGACATTCAGATCCCCAGGATAATAGCAACTTAGGCACCTTCAGAATATTTTTTGAAAATATCTGTATAGGAGAAAGAGAATAGAGTTGTATGCAAGGGAGGATTTTAAGGAGCAGAACAGGAAGCAGAAAAATCACCCTCCCACCCACACACATTCCTTTGGAGATTCCACCATCTTTGGTCACATGACATTTCTCAGTCTCCCTTGCAATCAGCCATCAGATCACAACTAATAGCAGGGGACACTGAGAAATGTCATTCGACCAAAGATGGCAGAACGGAGTTTTGTAGACATCTTGCTATGTCTGCCACAATCACCTACAGAGATAGAGAGACATGTGAGTGAAGATACCTGTATGAGAAAAAGCGCTTCCAATTTATTCTAACAAAATAGTAGAAACAAAGTAAATATCCACCAACAGGTGACCAGTGAAGTAAATTACTGTGAGCTTATAAAATGGATTATTATGAAGCCATGAAGAAGAATGAGTAGATATTTGTAGGCTTTTTAGCACAAATTACTGTAAACTAAAACAAAGCAGGGTACAAAACCATGTCTGTAGTATAACCCACATTATATATGTACATATAATAGGACACTTTATCTTAAGTGTAATGCACATTAATGTTTTCTTTTCTTTTTTCTTTTCTTTTCTTTTTTTTTTACACAGGGTCTCACTCTGTTGACCAGGTTGTAGTGGCATGATCTCAGCTCACTGCAACCTCCACCTCCTGGGTTCAAGTGACTCTCCTGCCTCAGACTCCCCAGTAGCTGGGATTACAGGTGCACACCACCATGCTCAGCTAATTTTTGTATTTTTAGTAGAGACGGGTTTTCATCATGTTGGTCAGGCTGGTCTTGAACTCCTGACCTCAAGTGACCCACCCACCTCGGCCTCCTAAAGTGTTGAGATTACAGGTGTGAGCCCCCGTGCCCGGCCCACATATGAAATTTATGTAAAAATATGATCCTTTGTGTGATTTCTATTTGACGGACAAACCAAATCCCAGGAGGATACATTATGCAGCAGTCAAACCAGTCTTAGCTTCCATTTCATCATTGTGGTTATTTTAACCAGAATTCTCCAGAGGAACAGAGCCAGAAGGATAAAAAAAAAAAAGAGATTCATGATGAGGAATTGGCTCACAGGATCACAGAGTCTAAGTCACATCATGTGCCATTTGCAAGATATAAACCTGGGGAAGCTGCAGGTGTCATTCAGTGTGAGTCCAAAGGCCTGAGAACCAGGGGCACTGATGGTGCAAGCCCTAGTTTGAGGCAAGAGAGGAGCGGCGTCTCAGCAGGAGCAGTTAAGCAACGAGAAGATCCAGCCTTCCTCTGCTTTCCATTCTCTGCAGGCTCTCCCAGGGTTGGACGAGACCCACCTACACTGGGGAGCGCCATTTTCTTAACTCACTCTGCCCATACCAACGCTAATCTCTAGTGGAAACACCCTCACAGGCACACCCAGAGTGGCACTTAACCAACTACTTCAGCATCCCTCAGCCCAGTCAACGTAACTCGTAAAATTCACCAATCACAATCATCTACCTAAAAGTATATAAGAGAAAGTTAAAAATTCATATGAGTTGCAGAGACCTCCGAGTGAGCAATCTTTCAATTGGTTGCTGTGCATTTCTCTTGCCCTGTGGCCAAGGATCAAGGGTGCTTCTCCTCAAACTCATACAAGTGGGAGCAGATTCCTGGAAACACTATATTCCTTGGTATTTGGGATGTGCAGACTGGTACCTTCTGGCTCTCTGGAAAGGTCTGGATGCCAGAGGGTCTGTCTGGCTGCACTGGCCTCAGAGGGAAGGGAGGAAAATGAGATTGCTTGCCCTGCTCTAAGTCAGCTATTGGGCAAAGGTGCACACTCCCATACAGCCCAAAGGGACCCTGCTTCTGGGCACAGCTGTGGGATTATTTGACAAGGACCCACCCAGGAGGGCTTCCTGGGGCAAAACCACCTCAGCAGGAAGAGCTGCATGGCTTGGTGTGGATGCAAGACTGAGGAAGGGCATTGCGTCAGAACACAATGTCCAGCACCAGGCTCCTGCAGGTGGAGGTCCCGGTGGAACAATCTGGGAGGAATTCAGGAAAGGATCCTGGAAATAAAAAGTGCATAACTGTCGTCTCTGCCAATGGAATCCCTGCACCAGATTACAGCCACATCTGCTTCCCACAGTGGAGAGATGAATGAGGGCTGCTGAAATGGAGTGAAAATCTGCAATTTTGATGTTAGAATGCACTGAACTTTGCGTGAACATCTAGGAGTGCCTGAAATAGATTTTTATTTCCCCAAATGGCATGGAAAACCATAGCACCTCCCCAGGATTTCATCTAAATGATGGGCAAGTTTTACAAAGCTGAATGTATCTATTTTCTAGGGATGCCTTCACAAAATACCACAAAGCAGGCAGCTTGAACAACAGAAACCTATTGTCCCACAGTTCTGGAGGCTGGAAGTCTGAGACCAAGGTGCCGGCAGGGTTGGTTCCTTCCGGGAACTATGAGGGAGAACCTGTTTCAGTCCTCTCTCCTAGACTCTGGTGGCTTCCAGGCAACTCTAACCTTCCTTGGCTTATAGAGGCATCACTCATCTTTTCTCTCGTCTTCACCTGGTATTCTCCCAGTGTGTGTGTATCCAAATGCCCCCTTTTCACAAAGACACTATTCAACTTGGATTAAGGGTCAACCTATAACTTCATCTTAACTATTACCATCTGCCATGACCCTATCTTCAAATAAAATCACACTAGGAGGTACTGGGGTTAGGGCTTCAGTATGTGGATTTGGGGGAGGTGTGTTACTCCTTTCTCATGCTGCTAATAAAGACATTCCCAAGACTGGGTGATTTACAAAGGAAAGAGGTTTAAGGAACTCACAGTTCCACATGGCTGGGGAGGTCTCACCATCATGGCAGAAGGCAGAGGAGGAGAAAAACATGTCTTACATGGCAGCAGGCAAGAGGAAGTGTATGCAGGGAACTCCCATTTATAAAACCATCAGATCTTGTGAGACTTATTCACCACCACGAGAATAGCACATGAAAGATCCACCCCCATGATTCAGGTACCTCCCACCGGGTCCCTCCCACAACACGTCGGAATTATGGGAGCTACAATTCAAGATGAGATTTGGGGGGGGACACAGCCAAACCATATCAGGTGGACAAGCTGTAACACCAGATTAAAGGGGACCACTCTTAAGAAGGGATAAAATGAACTCTGCTTGCAACCCTGAGTCATCCTACCATGCGAAATCAGTTTTTTATGGAAAGATGCACACCCCTAAGGATACTTACACACTGGGAAATGCAAGAGGTATTTCAGGAAAGACTCGGGAGAAATAGTCAGCAATAGTCAACACTGGAAACAAGAGTATTCACTGTGAGAAGACATAGGTTTCCTATTGAATCCCTTTGCCCTACTTGATCATTTGAAGGCACCCATATGTTTTCAGTGTAAAACAAAAAATATTGGAGCAAAGAGAGAACATGTTCACTTCCTCCAGCCCCTACAGGTGCTCAAAAGGTACCAATGCCCCGTCCTCCCCCCCATAGGCATCTCACTGAAACCCCCTACAGGTGCTCAAAAACTACCAATGCCCCGTCCTCCCCCCCATAGGCATTTCTGTGAAACTGAAAATCTGGGAGGGTAAGAACACATTCCCCCTAGTTTATCTTGCATCTCCAGTGCTTGGCCTTGGCATGTCACTGCACAGAAGTTGGTGGCATTGGTCCATGTCACTTGCTCATCTGTTCACTGTGCCTGTGCACATCAGATCACAGATGCTCTGCCTTCATCCTTCCTGGTTTAACAACAGTGCCGGCTATTTCAAGGCTGACTTCAGGTGCAGGTACTTCTACCAAGTCTCCCCTGAATATCCCAGGCTGAGCTTTTCTGCTTCTCAGGCATTGATGCCCACACTACATCCTTTGCAACTTGGTATTTTCTACGTGTGTCTTCGACTTGCTTTGCACGCATCTAACCTTCTTAATACTGACACCGCAAGTTTGCACAGAAGGGGCTGTTTCTCAGCCTACACAGGCACTTCACGGACATCCCAGACATTTCCCATCATTTTGAAGAGCACTGCTGTCCAAAGGGCATTCTGTGACTTCAGAGATTCAGTGCACAGAGTTAGAAAATCAAAGTTAGATGAACTGGTAAAGAATCTCTACTCCACTCAAATAAAATATTGTGCTAATTACTATTTCAAGTAGTTACTGAGGTTGTTTTCTTAGCAATTGTTCCTTTAGATACAATTATGTCTCGATATGAATAGTATTTCTCAAGCACGATTTTCTTCCTAAGAATGCTCATCATTCAAGAGCACCAAGAGCTAAATTCTGCTCATAGATTTTGACTATTTGCCACTCATGTGGTTTCTGATGGTCTATTATTTTTCTTGAAAACCTAAGCAAAGGCAGTTAGTTATTTGTTACTTGAGGAAAGAAATCATGTGATTTTAAGGCCACTGTGTGCACACTGTTAAATTGTCGACTGTGCCCTTTTATCGATTTCCCCCTACATCTGTGGCTTTAGAGACTTTAATTTTGGGGAAAGCACAAACACCTGAAATATGCCTGGAAACACCAAGGTTCCCGGAGTGCTGAGAATGCCCCGTACCCTGTTCTGAAATATGCGCGGAAAGGCCGAGGTTCCTGGAGTGCCGAGCACCCTCTGTGCCCTGTTCTGAAATTTCCCGGAAATATCGAGGTTCCGGTGCGCGGAACCTGCTCCTGTGTCCTGTTCTGAAATACTGCAGAAACGTGGAAACGTCGAGGTTCCGGTGCCCTAAGCGTGCTCTTGTGTCTTGTTCTAGCTATGAAGATCCCAGCAAGTGTCTTGGGGCAGGTGCTGGGCAACCTTTCTGAAAGGCCCCTCTGCTGTCTTCCTCCGTGGCCCACCCACTGCTGTGCTGCCTGGAATGTGGATGTCACCATTTTGGACCAGGAAGTCAAAGCTCTCAGGATGGAAGAGCAAGGTGCAAGGATCCCGGTCCCCGACACAACCGAGAATCACACCTATCCAGACTTGGGGCAGAAAGAAAGAAGCTATAGTCTTATGCAGGTCACTGTCATGTGTTTTCTGTCATTCTGCCCCTCAAAGCGGAGAGGATTTGGTTCTGTGTCCCCCCCCCCTCAAATCTCCTTTCCAGTTGTAATCCCCACATGTGGAGGGAGGAAAGTGATTGGATCCTGGTGGCGGTTCCCCCATGCTGTTTTCCTGATAGTGAGTGAGTTCTCAGGAGATCTGATGGTTTTATAAGTGGCAGCTTGTCCTGCACTCTCACTTCTCTCTCCTGCTTCTTTGTAAAGAAGGTGCCTGGGGCGAATCACAAGGTCAGGAGTTCGAAACCACCTGGCCAACATAGTGAAACCCCGTCTCTACTGAAAATACAAAAAAATTAGCCAGGCATAGTGGCGGGCACCTGTAATCCCAGCTACTTGGGAGGCTGAGGCGGGAGAATCGCTTGAACCGGGGAGGCAGAGGTTGCAGTGAGCCGAGACTCTGCCACTGCACTCCAGCCCTGGTGACAGAGTGAGACTCCCTCTCAAAAAAAAAAAAAAAAAAAAAGACGGTGCCTGCTTCCCCTTCCACCATGGTTATAAGTTTCCTGAGGCCTCCCCAGCCCTGGGGAAGTGTGAGTAAATTAAATCTCCTTCACTTATAAATTACTCAGTCTTGGGTATTTGTTCACAGCAGTGTGAAAAAGGACTAATACAACAGCTGATTCTAATCCTAAATGACTCATATATTCTAATTGTCATAGCTAAGATTCAAGAAAGAAAACAGAGTATGTGCTGCAAAATAGTTAAGTTTTACTATCAGATTATTTTTAACAATTATAGTGAAGAGATGTTCCCTTTCCCTGAAGCTGTACTTCTGAACTGGTTTATTTTCCTTATAGCTCTTATTATCCTATGGGTCATTTAGATACGTTTGTTCATTGCTTCTCTCCTCTCGCACTGAATGCAGAGACTTTGTCTATTTAATTCATTACTGGATCCCTGGCAATTAAAGTAAGGACTGCCATAGAGTAAGCCCATAAATATTTGTTGCATGGCTAAATGGATAATGGATTTAAGAATAAGTTATTCCAAATTATGACTTTATGTCCTGGTTCTGAAATCACAATTGATCTTTGACTTAAAATACATAAAACAATCCTGTATTTAATCTTGCAACTCAAAATCTATAGTAATGAAACATGAAGAAATAGTGACATATACACCAACTGAAGAAAAACGAAATGAAACAACTATGCTTTTATTTTATAAAACAAAGTTTTGATCGATAATTTTACTTAAATTTTTTTAACAATTTTCCATGGGTTAGGACACAGTTTGGGGTTTTTTGTTCCGTATGTTTTTGGTGTTAGTTTAGTTTAATGTTCCTACCAAGTCCCTTTGTTTGCTTCACGATGATATTATTTTACGAATCATGACTTTCATAAGCAACAATGCTGCCAGTGATATTATACCAACCTGCTATTTCCAAAATAGCATTAAGCCACACTCTGATTTTTTCCTTGTAAAACAGGTCCTATAAATTTATGGTCTGAAACTATTTTCTCCTCTATAAATTTTTTCTTGAACGATACCCACTCCGAATGTCTAGGAAGCCCCTAACTGCTAAAAGTGTGTAGCCGTATCCCCAAATTGAAGCTAGCTGTTTTCTCTGGACTTAATTTTATATTAGCCCATGGGTGTAGAGATTGCCTTTAACCCCCACAAGTTTGGGAAGTGAAATGAATGAAAAGGGATCAGACAGAAACAGATCCTTTCTCAAAGTCGCAATCCTACCTATTTGTTAAAATAGAACCCAAATCCAGGTCTGTTTATGTTCATAGCCATGGAATTAACCTTTGATCACAGTTGGGATGGCACATTGCCTTGATGTGTTTCTGGACCTACCTCCTGTATAGATCATTTAAGCTGTGACAACTTTCTAGAAATGTGTGATGTCTGGTTGATCAGAAGCTATAAAGAATTTATAAAGATCCACTCACCCAATGCAAATGGAGAAAAACGCAGCACCGTGTAGAGCTTTGCTTTAAGTAGTGATGGTGCAAACATAGCACTCTTCTATTCTTTAATATTGAGCTTCCAGGTGGAGATTTTTTCCTAAAGAAGAAAAATTTATTAATCACTTTCCATCCATAATTTTCATCTCTGAGGGTACACAAAAGTCTTTTAAGTCTATTACCTGACACATGGTGTTAGGATATAAGGGGCAATCATGAATAAGGTTGTAAACAAATTTAACTTAATTGTTTGAACATTTTTCTACATTTTGATAGCTTTTTTGCCTTCTATTAATATATTTGCTAGAGAGGGCTGTGTTTTATCCTAGGGCTATCTCACACTGAACATCTATTCAGCTATGGTGGGATTACATAAGTAAATTTACAGCAAAAAAGTTCAGCAGGCAGAATTCTACCTCCATGAATCCTAGGGTGAAAGTCACCAAAACATAGTACATATGGTAATAGGAAATTTGATGAAAATAACTGACAACTTTCTTTTTCACTTACTTTATGTTCTAAAAAAATAAAAGGTACACAACAAGAGATTTATTAGTATCAATCAAAAAGGTAACAGGCAGGAAGTGATGGCTCATGCCTGTAATCCCAGCACTTTGGGAGGCTGAGGCAGGAGGATCACCTGAGGTCAGGAGTTCAAGACCAGCCTGGCCAACAGGGAGAAACCCCGTCTCTACTAAAAATACCAAAAATAGCTGGGCGTGGTGGCAGGCACCTGTAATCCCAGCTACTCGGGAGGCTGAGGCAGGAGAATCACTTGAACCTGGGAGGCAGTTTGCAGCGAGCCAAGATCGCGCCATTGCACTCCAGCCTGTCCAGCCTGGGTGACAGAGCAAGACTCCATCTAAAAAAAAAAAAAAAAAGGAACAAGTTACTTTTTTCATTTCCTGTTATTATCATTGCCTAGAGAAGTTCTTGGCATGTAGTAGGTATTTAATACATATTTTTTGAATAATTGAGTGAATGGATAACTATCATTTATATCAAAAGGGACGGGTTCTAGGAGTGTGGTTTTAGAATACATGCCAGGTAACTCAACTTTCTCTTAGCCATGGTCGCTTAGTAGTGGCTGAAAGCAACAATTTTACGACACATGCTTTTCGTGTAGGAGGTATATACTTCTTTTCTTTACAATTCATAATATTTCCCCTTAGGCTGAATATTAGAGTTATGTTGCTAGTTTTTTTAAAAGACTACATTGTGGTGGTTGGAATGCTACAATTTTCCATGTGCACTCCTATGTGCATACTTGGGTTGAGTGTTTGAAAAGGTCTTGCACATAATTTCAACAGGCCAGTTTGGAGAAGGACATGGAGAGAGTTAGATCCCAATCACATACTAAATCTAATTTTATTTTGAAGTGCATTCAAGGTTTTAAAAAAAACAGATTACAAACAAAAATAATACGGAACTATTGGCCTGAGATTGTAAATTTTCATTAAGTACTATTCAGAATCCATTACAAATAACCTGCCAAATTTTTTTCTTACTCAGGAAGTGTGAATGACAAGCCACTGTAAACAAATTTGAATGACAAATGATAAATTTAGGAAAAATAATTTATGCATAGTGTGACAAACAAAAGGCTAATATTGTTATTAGTTTTCCATCACGGCTGATGAAAAGTAACACGACTTTATTCCTTATTAAGCTTTTTTTCTCCCTGTGTTTTGTACTGGATCTGTCTTGAAGTTCGCTAACTCAGTATTCACCATCTCAAATCTGTTGTTGAATAAATTTCGTAAATTGTTCATTTCAGATGTTACAGTTTTCAATTCTAGCTTTTCTACGTGCTGCATCCTCATCACACTCTCTTTTTATTATTTAAACCTATTTTCTCTGAATTATTGGAACATATTTAGAATAGTTGCTCTGAAGTCATTGTCTTCTAGTTTCTTTTAACTGCCTCTTTTTTTCCAGAGATGCACACTTACCCGTGTGAATGTCTTTGTGTGTGTGCCAAAAATATACAACATAAAATGTACTATTCTAATTATTTTAGCGCAAAATTTGATGACATTAAATACACTCACACTGTTATGCAGGCAGCACCACCACCCATCTCCAGAACTTTTTAAAATCAACCCAAACAGGAACTCTGCACCCTAATTATACAACCACTCCCCACTCCCCTCAACTCTCATCACCCCTGGTACCCACCATTCTATTCTCTGTCTCTATGAATTAGATTGTTCTAGGTACCTCACATAAGGTCAGATTATTCTAGGTACCGCATACAATATTTATCCTTTTGCGTTTGGCGTATTTCACATATTTTCAAGGTTCATCCATATTACAGCATGTATCGGAACTGCATTTCTTTTTGAGTCTGCATAATATTCTGCTGCATGTATAGACCATCTTTGGTTGACTCATTCATCTGTTGATGGAAATTTGTTTCTACCTTGCCACGACTGCAAACAACGATGCTATGAGTCAAATATCTGTTTGAGTCCCTGTTTTCAAACAGGGCATGTACATAGGAGTAGAACTGCTGGATCGTGTGGTAATTTTATGTTTAGAGTTTTGGGGAACTGTCAAACTGCTTTCTACGGCAACCACACCATTTTACATTCCCACTAGCACTAAATCAGGGTTTCAACTTCTCTGCATTCTTGCCAACACTAGTTATTTTCTGTTTGATTGATACTGACCATTCTGCTGGGTGTAAAGCGCTGTCTCCCTGCGGCGGGCGTATCCGGTGGGTGTAAAGCGGTGTCTCCCTGCGGCGGGCGTATCCGGTGGGTGTAAAGCGCTGTCTCCCTGCGGCGGGCGTATCCGGTGGGTGTAAAGCGGCGTCTCCCTGCGGCTGGCGCATCCGGTGGGCGTAAAGCGCCGTCTCCCTGCGGCGGGCGTAAAGCGGTGTCCCCCAGCGGCGGGCGTAAAGCGCCGTCTCCCTGCGGCGGGCGTAAAGCGGTGTCTCCCAGCGGCGGGCGTAAAGCGCTGTCTCCCAGCGGCGGGCATAAAGTGGTGTCTCCCTGTGGTTTTGATGCATTTCTCTAATGGTTTATGATGCTGGGCATCTTTTCATATGCTTGTTGGCCATTTGTGTATCTTTTTTGAGAACGGTCTATTCAAGTTCTCTGCCCATGTTAAACACTGGATTGTTTTGAGGTTGTCGTGGAGTTGTAGGAGTTCTTTATATTCTGAATATTAATTCCTCATTTGATATACGAGCTTCAAATGTTTTCTACCATTCTGTAGGTTGTATTTTCAATCTCTTGAAAGTGTCCGAGGTGCACAAAAGGTTTTAAATGTGACGAAGTCAAATTTATCTTCGTTTGTTTGTGTTTTGGCATTTAAGAAATCTTTGCCAGAGCAATGCAAATAAAAACCACAGTGAGATACCATCTCACGCCAGTCAGAATGGCAATTATTAAAAAGTCAAGAAACAACAGATGCTGGCAAGGTTGCAGAGAAATAGTAATGCTTTTACACTGTTGGTGGGAGTGTAAATTAGTTCAACCTTTGTGGAGGACAGTGTGGTGATTCCTTAAAGATCTAGAACCAGAAATACTATTTGACCCAGAAATCCCATTACTGGGTGTATACCCAAAGCAATAGAAATCATTCTGTTACAAAGATACATGCACATGTATGTTCACTGAGGCACTATTCATAATAGCAAAGACATGGAATCAACCCGAATGCCCATCAAGGATAGACGGGATAAGGAAAATGTGGTGTCTATACATAATGGAATACTAGGCAGTCATAAAAATAAATGAGATTATGCCCTTTGCAGGGACATGGATGGAGCTGGAAGTCGTTATCCTCAGCAAACTAACACAGGAACAGAAAACCCAACACTGCATGTTCTCACTTACAAGTGGGAGCTGAACAATGAGAACACATGGACACAGGGAGGGGAACAACACACTGGGGACTGTCGAGGATGAAATGGGGGGAAGGAGAGCTTCAGGAAAAATAGCTAATGCATGTGGGCTTAGTACCTAGGTGATGGGTTGATAGGTGCAGCAAACCACCATGGCACACATTTACCTATACAACAAACCTGCACATCCTGCACGTGTATCCCAGAACTTAAAATCAAAATAAAGAAAGAAATCATTGCCAAGTCCAGTATCATAAAAAAATTTCCCTATATTTTCTTCTAAGAGTTTTATTTCTAGTTTTCACATTGAGGTCTTTGATCCTGTTGAGATGATTTTTGTAAGTGGTTTAAGGTAAGGGTCAAGCTCCGTTTTTGTAAATATCGAGTTTTCCAATAGACTCTTTTCGCCATTGAACAGGTTTGGCACACCTGTCAATGGTCACTTGACAATATATGCGAGGATTCATTTCCAGGCTTTGTGCTTTATCCATTCGTCTGTATGTCTGTCTTTATGCCAGTGCCATGCTGGGGTTTTGTTGTTTTTCTTACTGCAGCTTTGTAGTAAGTTTCGAAATCAGGAAATGTGATACTTCCAATTTTGCACTTTTTATTTTTCAAGATTGTTTGGCTAATTGGGGTCCCTGTTTATTTTTGATACTAAAGATTTTTGTTGAAAATTGGACATTTTATATCATATATTGTATCAACTCTGGATTCTAGTTTTTTTTTTTTCCTGGAGTTTAGTGTTTATCCCTGGAGTTTTTTGGGAGGATGTGTGTGTGCATGTGTGTTTGTGTGTGTGTAAGAGACTTGGCTGCACTGTACAGTCAAATCTGTCTCCCCCATGATGTGCTTCTGCTAATGTCTTTGCTTTTTTGTTGTTGTTGTTGTTGTTTTGCCTTTTTCTGCAAATATCTTTGTTAATTTTGTTGCTTTTTTTTTTTTTTTTTTTTTTTCTACTTTTTGGCCTGCCTTCCTAAGGGTCTCCCAGTCCCCTGTGTTTTCATAACTTAGTGGTCAGTGAGTGGCAGGCCAGGTGCTGTGCTAGGTGTCTCGAATCTGTTACCTCTTACCTCCTGCTCGTCCATCTTCCTGTGAGTGGGTGAGCATGCTCCCAGCTCAAGAACTTTTGACAGGTGCTTCAAGTCTACTGTCCCTGGGAACTCTTAGTCCTCCCTTGTGTCCACCCTTAGTTTGCCAGGATGCCTTGGTTGGATGAAATGAAGTATTATGTCTCTGAAATGTTCTAGCACATGTCTCTCATCTCCAGAATTCCCCATTAAATGTGAAGCTAGTTCACTGCTTGCCTTAACAAGAACAGTTACCTCAGGGGAACTTACCTGTGGGTTTCCACGTCTGTCTCCTACTGAGTGCACTAGTTTTCCTTTTAGTATTGTGCGGCAGGTCTCTGCCGCTGCCCTACACCAAGCAGCCCTTCTGGAGTCAAAGCTGCTGGCTTCTCCTTACTGGTAAAACAGCTTCTTGCCTGAGCAGGGTGGGGCAGAAGCAGTCCTGGCACAGAACCATGAGATGCCTCTCTATTCTGGTCCACAGTTCCGGCGGCCTCTCTTCAATAAACACTTCTCAACTTGTTTGCTCTTAGTCAATTTCCAGAGGTCTGAATTGTTTGGTTTTTAGCACTTTGTCAATGTTTAGGCTTATTTTTTTTTGGAGAGGGGAGGGAACTTCTGACCTCTTCATTCCACCATCGAGGGAAATCCCACCTCTTTTATTTTATCTTTGAAGAGAATTTTTTTGATTGATTATATTAAGTCCTCAAGAAAATTTCTAATCAGGGTTAAACAGAATTAAATAACATCTATAGATTAGTTTGGGAACATTTAGCTTCTATTTAAGAAACATGACATGTGTGTTGCTAAATTCTAAGAGTGTCCCAGATCACCATGGGACTGTAGTTCTGCTGAGATCTTTGAAACATTTTAAGAAGAACCCAAAGGCTGAGAGACTAGTGTGGAGGCTAAGTGACTGATGCGTGGCAGGGGGAAACGTGGGAGAGGTGTAAAGATCCCAGACTGATAACCATCTCCTAGAGTCCTAGAGTTCTACATTGTTTACACACTGTCTATTCAAATGAGTTAATTAACTGATTTGAATTAAATAAGTCTGGCAAGAGGCAATTTCTCTTTTTTTCTTTTTTTCTGTCGCCCAGTCTGGAGTGCAGTGGTGCGATCTTGGCTCACTGCAACCTCCGCCTCCCAGGTTCAAGTGATTCTCTTGCCTCAGCCTCCCTAGCAGCTAGAACTACAGGCTCCCGCCCCCACACTTGGCTAATTTTTTGTATTTTAAGTAGAGACCGGGTTTCACCGGTGACCTGCGCTCCTCAGCCTCCCAAAGTGCTGGGATTACAGGCGGGAGCCACCGTGCCTCACCCAATTCCTCTTATTGTATCTTTGTTCAAGAATGTCCCTCTAAGTTGGGTGCAGTAGCTCATGCCTATAGTCTCAGCACTTTGGGAGGGTGAGGCGGGTGGATCACCTGAGGTCAGGAGTTTGAGACCAGGCCAACATGGTGAAACCTTGTCTCTACTAAAAATACAAAAATTAGGCATGGTGGCAGATGCCTGTAATCCCAGCTACTCGGGAGACTGAGGCAGGAGAATCTCTTGAACCTGGGAGGCGGAGATTGCAGTGAACCAAGATGGCGCCATTGCACTCCAGCCTGGGCCACAGAGCAAGACTCCATCTTGAAAAAATAAATAAATAAATAATAAAAAATTTAAAAAGTCCCTCTAATATTCCAGTAGTTGTAGTTATCTGCAGAATTGACTGTGAGTGAAATCATGAATCTAGCTGTCCATCGGGTAGTTGTGACATCTGCAGGTATAACTAAGGGTTTGGGTGTTTAAAAGGAAACTGAGAGTTTGAACTGGGGATGGGAAGATGGGAAAAAAACATGACTGCTGGGATTAGTTTTCTGAGCAACAGGGAGAGATGCCTGGTTGGGCGAAGAGTGGGTGGAGGGTCAGCCGGTGTCTTCCTCAGCTCAGACATCTCCCTTCGTATATCTTTAGTCATTTATTTGTTGGATGAAATGAAGTATTATTTTCTCTGAAAGTCAACCCAGACTTAATGGCCCAAATCACGTATGGGAGATTCACTCATCTACGAAAAACGATAAAAGACGGGACTGGGCACTTTAAAAGGGAGAGTCTTCCTGTGTGTATCTAAATCCACATCAGGCATCTGGAAGCTTCAGAGGATTGCCTTCTCACAGATGTGCCAAACAAACAAATAAAAATGAAACAAAAGACTATAAACAACAACAAAACACCCAGCTTCTCAAAGGGCTTCAGGGTTTGCCAGATCCTAAAGTTGAACGATGTGTGATGGAACAAATCCGTGAATGGAGACATTGCCGGAGTCTTCCGCCTGCTGAGGTGGAGGGTGAGGTGCCAATAGCTTGTTCCTTCCATGTGGCCATGATACGACCTGCTTGGAGTCAGTCAGCATGTCCAGATTTGGCAAATTGGTTTTGTGCTGTTAGCACCCCAAATTTCACAATTTGCCTACTAGCTAAAAGTGAATTAGTAACACTCTGAAAGATACAAACACAAGGAGAAATGCTAAGGCTGCTGGGGCTGTGGCAAAAGCCTTGGCAAGCACATAACTTGGGAGCCAATATTCCCAGGATCCAGGCCAAGAGAGAACACCAACATCCACACTTAGAAATCCTGGTTGTTAGTTCTCCTCATACCTAGATTGAAAGGGGACTTCTCTCTGGTGCCACCTTTATTTTGTGCTGATCAACGTGACTTTGTGGAAACCTTCCCCCTCCGCCCATAGAATCAAGGTCAGCAGAGTTCCTCTCAAGGAGAAGAACTGAAAGCTCCAAGAATTTTCCTTCCTAGCAAATCCTTTATAACCTAAGATCTATCTGGAGAGACCCGGGCACTATGCCAATTTCTGAAGGCAATATTAAGGAATGTTAGTGCATTGTCAACACCAGATTATAGGAGACAAAATTCTGGAAAATTTTGAACCTTTGAAAAGCTTCTTTATTGGAGACCATGATGGAAGGAATATTTGCAGTTACCAGGTCATGATGTCATTACCACTTGGACACAGTAAACCCAAGAAAGTCCTTGTGATGGTTTTCCCTCTCTGTGTGTGTGTGTGCACTGAGCTTGATTTATTGCAATACTGGAAAGGAAGGAGCCCATAAGCGAATCGATAGCACATATGGTGCACAACACTGACAAATGGACTTGCCAGTCCTGAGCCCATGGAGTTTCCCTCCCCAAAATATATCATAAATATAAAACAGCTCTGGGCTTCCAGGGCAGAGAATTTAATCAGCAGCATAATGATAAAGTTGGAAGAATCTGTCTTATCGGTTTTCCCTTTAAAACTCCAGGTTGCAAAGCTAGATGGCTCCTCATGATCAACCGTGAATTCCACAAGACGAAATGCACCTGTGACAACACGGCCGGTGCTGTGTCACGCACGGCTTCTGTTTCTCATGCGGACATAAGCCTGGCCGATCTGCTGTTTTCAATATTGCTCCATGCTCAACACTCGCTACTGCTTGCCTTCACTTGGCAGAACTAGCGGCCCCGTTTATTGCTCTACCATTAAAATATTTAAACTCACCAACATATTAACATAATTTATGATGGACGATTTACACAGATGTTTCAGATCCATTTCAAGCGTTGAGCATAATACATTATATTGATTCCATAGCACCCCTTCCAAAGCCGTCTCATCTGACGCCCTCTCCTCTCCTCCAGATCTTGTGACTGAAATGAAACAGGCAATTACACAGGAAAATATGTGTGAGCCTCCTCATGGGCTGCCTTTCCAGGGGTGCCGTCATCTTTGACAGCAAGACCAGGCAAAGAGCTTTATTTCTGTCACCTCCTACTTCAAAGAAAAAAAAAAGAGTTATGAGAATTAATCAGTTAATTTGGTTTTTGAAATGAGCATAGCTCATATGTAGTATAGATTCATAACTACTTCAGCAGTTGAGTAGAATGCTTCATGTATTTTGTGTCTTTGAAGAACAAAGTACCTTAGATGACACCAATGTACCAAGCACCTCCTTGACATCCAGGCCATGGTATTTGGACGGCTGGCCTTGAGGGTGTGGTAGAGCTTGGACTTCTCCTGCAGAGGAACAGACAAGTCCTCTCAGCCTGTAGGTCTTGCCCTTTCCTCAGTCTTGCAAAGAGAAGCCTCCTTTGTCAGTGACGAGTTGCTCGTTGGAGGTGAGTTGACTAAGAACGGTTCACAGAACACCACTCCTGAAATGCGAGCTGCTCAGATGAACTAGAGCCGGCCGCTTCTTACTCCACTGCTCACACTTCCCGCAAGAACAGAAGCTCCCCAGGCACCGTGGCTGTTTGTCTTCCAGGGCAGGAAGGCCCTCATCCCGGCACCCAGCAGACCCTACCCCTCTCTCTCTTCCATTCTCGGAGTTGCTGTGTGCTCGCAGGCCATCACATCAGCAACTTCCAAATGCAGGTGTCCAGGGACCTGCCAGGCCAAACCAGCCTCAGACTTAGAAGGAGATGGTGGAGTCCTCCTGATACATTCAGAAAAAAGGCAAAGGTGGTCTCCCATCACCATCCCGTCTAACCTCTTCACAGAGGAATCGGCCAGTGCAATTACATAGAAGAAAAAATAAAAATAGGGACATTTTTAAAAGAGGAAGCAGAGAAGACACAAGAAATAACTCTATTTCTGGAAAACTCAGTTGAGAAACAACTGAAAATTCGGTAAAATAGACATATAGAAAATATAGCTACATTATAAGCTTCGTATGTAAAAATAATGATAAATTAAAAGATAAATTAGAAGAAAAGGCTCTATTTATAAAGGCAACCCAAAATATAAAGTCCTGAGAATAAACATAGCAACAACATTAACAAAATCACTCTGCCCTCATTAGCATGCTCCAGAAGTGCCCAAGAGCAGAAATGAACAATTAGAAAGACCGACTTAAGCCTTGTGTAAGAAATTCACCTTTGTGAATATTTCAGAACTCCCTACTTATGAATTCGTCAGGAATCCAATGAACATCTCAACAAAACTATATATATATTTTTTTTGAAACTGGAAACATGAGAAAAATTAAGAAGCCATGTAAACCAGCCAGGCTAGGATCTGGGGAAAGGTGAAGCCCTTTGCTGGGAGCAGGGCTGGCAGGAGAAGGCCCCAGTAGCCCAGGGCTGAGTGGGATGATGCGAGCACTGCACGTGGTAAGGGGAACGTGGTAAGGGGAAGAGGTTTTTCCCACAGGAATCAGAGGCCATGGGAAGATTGCAAGCAGGGGGATGACATGGTTGCTTTTATATTTTAGGGCTTGTCTGTTCCCCAGGCTCTGGTGTAGATGATGGATTATGGGGACAAGGAGGGAAGCAGGGAGGCTGTTGTATTGCCCCAAACCTCAGAGCTGAGCAAGGGGCCAGGCACAGTGGCTCATGCCTGTAATCCCAGCACTTTGGAGGCCGAGGCAGGCGGATCACCTGAGGTCATAAGTTGGAGACCAACCTGGCCAACATGGGGAAACCCCATCTCTACCACAAAAAAAAAAAAAAAAAAAAATACAAACATTAGCCGGGCGTGGTGGCAGGTACCTGCAGTCCCAGCTACTCAAGAGGCTGAGGCAGGAGAATCGCTTGAACCCAGGAGGCGGAGATTGCAGTGAGCCGAGATCGCGCCACTGCACTCCAGCCTTGGAGACAGAAAGAGACTCCATCTCAAAAAAAAAATAAAAGAAAAAAAGAACTGAGCAAGAGGTTTCCAATAAGGCCGCTAAGCAGGCCCACCTCCGAAGCTCAGCTGGTAGCTTAGGCACCGGTAGAAAAGATTATCTGTGGCTCAGGGATGCTTCAGAGGAAAGGAAGAGCCCCTGAGGCTTAACCCAGCAGACCCAGACTCCAACGGAGAGCAAAGCCAGAGGCATGTTCACCTTTTAATATTGGCTTCCTGAGAAACAAGTAAACATCTAATGGTGAAATTTCAGGCATTTGTATGGTAGATGAGGTGCTGTTTTGTCAGAGGGATTTGTGCTTCCCCCGTGGGCCTCCCCCTGCCAGCCGGCTGTTGACGCTTGTCCAGCGCTGTGTACTTTTACTCACGGCACAGGATTATTAATACTTCGTGTTCAAATCACTCAAACCATCCTCAAAAGAAGGGAGAGAATCACTCTCCAAATGGCACTTGGCCCCCGGAGATGAAAATGTATGCTTCAGCTCCCACATATCCTCACACACTTTTCCACTGAAAAATGTCAAGATTAAATTTGCTGTTTAAAAATCACCCAGGTTCACATGTCCTTGAACACAAGCCAAGTTATCAGCATGAAAATTGATCAAATAAAAAAGAGAACTGAATGTAATGCATTGCACTTGTGAAAAACAGCAATTCCAAAAAAGAAACCAAAAAAAAAGGAAGGAGAAGAAACATAAATAACTTTGTACCCCAGCAAAAGTGAACGTTCAAAGTGATGTGGCTGCCCATTCCATCACTGAGGGTGTCTTAAAACCAGGAGGTACGAACAAGAAGGGTTTCCTTGTGCCACCCCTGAGGACTCTTCACAGCACACTGTTTCCTTGGCAATGCAGCTTCTCGTCCTGAAAATAAGATCTCAGTTCAAAAATAGTCCAGTAATAAGAATGCAGAGAAGCTCAGTACCCTAAAGAGTAGCTCACGGAATAACCTGAAAAGTTGCATAATAGCAGTCTGACCAGAGAAGCTGAAATTCATGCTTGGAGCATTTAAAAAAAAAAAAAAAGAAAGAAAGAAAGAAAAAGAAAAGAAACAAAACAAAAGAAAGAAAGAAACTCCGTCCTATAGAAATGGTTTTTCTTTGTTATCTCAGGGGATAATTAAATGCAAAAATACTTTCAAGCTGCAAGCATGCAGAAGGGAGTCATGGAAGAACTGAGGCAGCTGTAACAGGTGGGTGATACCCCCTGCTCTCTTTCTCAGCTTCATTTCGGAGAACAGAGCGTCCTAGAGACAGCCTGTTAATGTTCAACAAAGCGGGAGGTACATTAATGCCTCCCAAAACGTCTTCTGCTCTTTCCCCATAAAAAAAGTTCTGCGATGTCTCCTCCTATTTTTATTCACTTATTAAAAAATCATTCTCCAAAACCAAACATGGCTGTTTTGCTGCCACTGTAACGCTAGCACTAAGGTTCCCTTACATCAGACTCGGGGGTACGTCAAGCATGTTGAAGGTGTCAGGTGTCTTCTGGGATGACAGCCAGGCTTCTAACACCTAATGCAAAGCCTGGCATGCACTAGACCCCTGCTTCTGTTGTTGTTATTGCTGTTGATGAAAGTTTAATTAATGGGGGCTCCTGAAACTGTTGCAATTTGCTAGAAAGGAAGAATTAAATGATGCAAAGACAAATGTAAAATGAAACTTCCTGGTGAAAAAATAAAGCATCTTGCAGCTTGGAGGAAGACAGAGAATATACCAAAGTGTTGACAGTTCCTACGCTTTTTAATAATCTCTTCACTTGGTTCAAATTCCTTCTCCTTCCAGAGTCAATTTGCATTTGCATGTCATATCTTACACAGAGTCTTTAATGTGACTTGGGATTGGCAGACAACCTCTCCTCTATGTAAACTCAGTGTCTGACGGTCCTCTGGTGATATATGTGCTTGATAAGACAGTTCTACCCAAACTAAAGTTTTCTTCCACTAATTAATGTCGGAAGAATCTTGATTTCTTAATAAAGTTAGCTACCTGCGGAAATGACCCAAGAGACTGTCTTTGAATGTAAACGAGGGAATGCATGAGCAGCTTATTCCTGAGAATATTATGAACTCTAAGAAAGCTTATAAATGAAAAGTAAAAGAAAGAGCTTTGGGTCTGTGTTCTACAGGCTGCTTTGCAGAATCCTCATCTCCTTCACCATCCTCACCTCCACCACATGCATCCAGTGCTCCTGTGAGTTTCTGGCAGCTTCACCTCATTTATTTCACTGCAGCCTCTGCACGGCCGGATGCCTAATTTCCAAGCCCAGTAAAAACAGCAACACTGGGCCCTTTGTTCAAGTAGCAGGGTAAAAGTGCTATTAAAGATACTGAAATATCAAGCTTTTTTCTTTCTTCTGAGATCTCACGCTCGACCTGAAATGCTATTTTAATGTGCTGTTTAGTGTCATTCAAAGGAAATGAGAACCAAACCTCCGGATTATCAGTATGGATTTGAGGGTTCATCTTTTATTGTTTCGATGCCAGTTTTCAGTGAATGTATCAGACAGTTTTACTCCTATGCAAATTGGGAGCTAATTCATGTTCTGTGGTTCCTGTCTCCCCGTGTGGAAACGCTACAAAGCAAAAACCACTGTTTTTTTCCACTTCTGATACGTGCACATCCCAGCAACACTCTTTACCCCAGGGTTGCTGATGCAGAGGGACAGGCTGAAAGGAAAATGCGCCCAGGGTTGTCCAGCCCTCTCCCTTTGTCATTTCCAGGGCACGTGGTTGGCCAATGGAGAGGTAAGGACCTGACAGAGTTCCTAGGTCTCTGGTGTGTCCTGCAACACCATCGCCTTCTTTCTGAATTTGCAGCAAGTCCTGCTTTATTCAGCCACAGAGGTCACCACTTACCTGGTGCACACCTTCAGTCTGGCTGAACTGCCAGGCCTCCCGGGCCCCAGCAACCAGGGCTCAGGGCTGTGTAGAGTAACACACACTACACGTCCACAGCAAACTGGAAGGGTGGACGCCCGGCATTAGGTTTGCTACACACCGAAGTGTGTGTCCTCCCCAGATTCACATGTCAAAGCCCCAGCCCCCAGCCCCCAGTGTATCTGTATTTGAAGATGAGTCTTCCAAGGAAGTAATTAGGGTTACATGTGATCACTAAGGTGTGGCATTGATTTCATAGGATTAGTGTCCTCATAAAGAGAGACACTGTACAGGTTCGGTGGCTCACACCTGTATTTCCAGTACTTTGGGACACCAAGGCGGGTGGATCACCTGAGGTCAGGAGTTCGAGACCAGCCTGACCAACATGGTGAAACCCCGTCTCTACTGAAAATACAAAAATTAGCTGGGCATGGTGGTGCACACCTGTAATCCCAGCTGAGGCAGGAGAATCGTTTGGACCTGGGAGGCAGATGTTGCAGTTAACTGAGATCATGCCACTGCACTCCAGCCTGTCTGACAGAGCAAGAGTCCATCTCAAAAAAATTAAAAGACACTGGAGATCTCTGTCTGTCTGTCTGTCATGTGAGGACACAGGCAGATGATACTCTCTGTGACCCAGAGCCCTCACCAGTCACCGGATCTCCCAACACCTTGATGCAGCCTCTAGGACTGGGGGAAACAAATGTCTGTTGTTGAAGCCGCCCACTGTGTGCCATCTTTTCATGGCAGACTGAGCTGGCAATGAGCTTCTCTCTCCTGCCCACCTGTGCGCTCCACTGTCCCAACTGACGTCACCATGAAGCACCTGTTCAGAGGTGAAATTATTTAAAATGTGAAGACTAGGACAGCAGGCATGACACCAAGCAGAGGACCCCTTCAAAGGGGAGGAGGGATGGGCTATAAAAACCCAGGTAAGGCTGTTATCTTCATTTTCCTTAGGAAGAAACTGAGACTCAGAAAAGTTCAGTTTGTAGTCCATCTGGATCTTCATCTACAAGTGCAGGGTTGAAATCAATATTTTGTCCTTGTTTTCATGGGCATAAATCTATATCCTGGGCGCCCTGGCAGGAAACATCATCTGGGTTTATCTGAGGTTGCTGGAATTCAGAAGACTGGGCTGGGGCATGGGAAATGGGGCAGGGCCCGGACCTTGTGCCAGGGCTGCTGCTGGACCTGTGGACTCAGGGCATCCTGTTTTTCCCCACAGAAGAGACACACGTGGACGGAGGAGGAAACACAGCAGTTCAGCGTCGCGTTTCTGCAGGCCCGTGCTGCTCTCCGCCACCTGTGCTCCTGCCATGGTGGTGGTACCCTCAGAGCAGGGGTGTGGCCGGCTTGCCTCAATTTCCGTTTATTTCCCTCACAGTCTTCCAGAATCTTCTCCTACCTTCGAACACATTCACTTTTCCTCCACACTCCTATAATCCCAGCACTTTGGGAGGCCGAGACGGGCGGATCACTTAAGGTCAGGAGTTCAAGACTAGCCTGGCCAACATGGGGAAACCTCATCTCTACTAAAAATACAAAAATTAGCCAGGCGTGGTGGCATGAGCCTGTAATCCCAGCTACTCAGGAGGCTGAGGCAGGAGAATCACTTGAACCCAGGAGGTGGAGGTTGCAGTGAGTTGAAATTGAGAGACTTTTGCATAAGCTCTTCAGATAGTTTGTGATTTTTCAGAAACAAGAAACACTTAAGAAGTGGCTCTTATACCTATAAAACTACCTAAAAATTTCTATTCTCTGGACATTATACAAACATGTTTGAGAAAGCGTGAGTTAAACCATGGTAAATATGCTTCCAGACAGTGAGGTTTGCAGAGCCCTTAGTGAACTGATTTGGAGCACCAAGATAGAGATATGCCTAGTTTTTCACCCACGTATTTCATTACAGCATGTATTATTTTTCATACCTACCTATTAAAACTTTATTTATTTTTTTTTAAGAGATGAGGTCTTGCTCTGTTACCCAGGCTGGATTGCAGTGGCAGTTATGGCTCACTGCAGCCTGGACCTACCAGGCTGAAGAAGTTCTCTTATCTCAGCCCCTGTGAGTAGCTGGGACCACAGGTGCACACCACCAGATCTGGCTAATTTTTTAAAAACTTTGTATAGAGACAGGGTGTCTCTATATTGCCCAGGCTGGTCTCAGACTCCTGGGTTCAAGCGATTCTCCTGCCTTGGCTTCTCAAAGTGTTGGGATTAGAGGTATGAGCCACTGTGCCAAGCCTAAAGCATTTATTTATTTATTTATTTATTTATGTATTTATTTATTATTAATTTTTTTTTTTGAGGCAGGGTCTTGCTTTGTCAGCCAGGTTGAAATGCAATGGTGCAGTCACAGCTCACTGCAGCCTGGACCTCTCAGGCTCAAGCAATCTTCCCACCTTAGAGTAGCTGGGACTACAAGCCTGAACCACCACTCCCAGCTAATTTTTTTATTTTTTTGTAAAGACAGGATCTCCCTATGTTGTACAGGCTTGTTTCAAACTCCTGAGTTCAAGCAGTCTTCCTGCCTCAGCCTCCCAAAATGCCAGGATCATAAGCGTGAGCTACCATGTCTGGCCTAACATTTCTTCATCAGCCTTTACAGCAACATTTAGGAAGCGCTGGACGAAGTCGTTGCATTCCATACTCTCTCTAAAAATGGCATTTAATAGCAGATGGTTCATATCTGTTGTTGGACAGAGAAATATGTTGCCGGACAGGAGTCCTGATCCAGACCCCAAGAGAGGGTTCTTGGATCTCACAGAAGAAAGAATCCAGGGTGAGTCCACAGTGCAAAGTGAAAGCAAATTTATTAAGAAAATAAAGGAATAAAAGAATGGCTACTCCACAGACAGAGCAGCCCCGAGGGCTACTGGTTGCCCATTTTCATGGTTATTTCTTGATAATATGCTAAACAAGGGGTGGGTTATTCATGCCTCCCCTTTTTAGACCATAAAGAGGAATTTTCTGACATCCTGACCATTTGTAAACTGTCATGGTACTGCTGGGAGTGCAGCAGTGAGGACGACCAGAGGTCAGTCTTGTGGCCATTTTGGTTTGGTGGGTTTTAACCAGCTCCTTTACTGCAACCTGTTTTATCAGCAAGATCTTTGTGACCTGTGTTTTGTCCTGATCTCCTGTCTCATCCTGTGACTTTGAATGCCTTCACCATCTGGGAATGCAACCCGGTAGGTTTTAGCCTCATTTCACCCAGCTCCCATTTAAGATAGAGTTGCTCTGTTTCACACGCCTCTAACATATCCACTTACTTATTAAAAAAAGAAAAAAAAAAGTAAAACGATAAATTAAAAAGAAACTAAAAACCCAGAAATGTATTTTTTAGGAAAAGCATACAATTTATGTTTAATCTATGGTTCTTTTTCCCAGTAACACCCCGGGAGAAAATATCTAATTCAGTGGTTGGCGAAGTTTTTATTCAGGAGACCAGACAGTTAACAAACACTTTAGGCTCTGCAGGCCACAGTTCTCTGTCCTAAGGATGCAACTCTGACGCTGCAAAGCCAAGAACGGGCAAAGCCTCTATCAACACGGGTGCCTATTCCAATGACGTTATTTACAAAACCTATTCCAATGACATTATTTACAAAACCTATTCCAATGACGTTATTTACAAAACCGGTGGTGAGCAGGACGTGGCCTAGGGCCACATCCTGCTGGCCCTGATCTAATCTGTACTTGGGTTTGTTCCTGTAGAGGAGGAATTTCCATCAGATTGTTGCCACCACACTCCTGGTGGTCTGAGTGAGAAGGGAGCTCTTTGATGAACTTGGACAAAGAGAGATGACAAGACCTGACTTGCCTTTAGAGGATTTACTGACTCCAGATGAAAGAGAGATGACAAGACCGGACTTGACGTTAGAGGATTTACTTACACCAGATGAATACATCCTGAAGATTCGATGGACGGCGTGGTGCCTGCTGTTAATCACTGTACGTCATATACTTGAAATGTGCTAAGGAGTTGAACTTACGTGTTTTTGCCACACCCATACAAGACGATGACTGGGTGAGGTAATGAATATGCTTATTAGCTTAGTAGTGGTAGTCATTGCACAGTTAACTTGTTTTCCAAAACATCACACTGTACACCCTAAATTTGTACAGTTTTTATTTGTCAAGTAAACGTCAAGAAGCTGGGGAAAAATACATTTACTCTGCGTGTTGTTTTTTGCGTAAATATCCAACACAGATTGAGGACTCGGTGAATGGTATCGCCTATAATTCTGGCAGAATTTGCTGATAATGAACTAAAATATATTGTCTGCTTGATCCTCAATATTATTGTTGCAAATTAATAAGTTGGAATTTGGCCCTTTACACAAAGGTCTGTATCGAGAGCACTCTTAAAGGAAAGAACCCCAGAAAGAGCAGCTCTACGAGATTGCCAGCCGGGGACCAGGTGCCCAATTTCCCACATTAATTTCACCAGAAGAATTAACTTGAATTCCTAAACAGGCTTGCTAAGGTGACCCACTAACCTTCTGTTAGTCCCTTCATCAAAATATAGGAATATCTCCTTCTATAACGAGATTATGAAGAAGTGTAGCCAGGTATGGTGGCTCACACCTGTAATCCTAGCAGCTTGGGAGGCCATGATGGGAGGATTGCTTGAAGCCAGGAGTTTGAGACCGGCATGGGCAACATAGCGAGAACTTGCCTCTTTCAAAATAAAATTATTTTAAATTAGTCGAGCATGGTGGAACACACCTGTAGTTCCTGCTACCAGGAATGCTCAGGTGGGAGGATCACTTGAGCCCAGGAGTTTGAGACTGCAGTGAGCCATGATCACACCACTGCACTCCAGCCTGGACAACAGAGTGAGACTCTGTCTCTCGAAAAAAAGAAGGAAGGAAGGAAGGGAGGGAGGGAGGAAGGAAGGAAGGGGAAAGAAAGAGAGAGATAGAGAGAGAAAGAAAGAGAAAGGAAGGAATGAAGGAATCAGTTTTGGTATCTGTCTTCCATAGATCATAAATTCTAAAATGCAAAGTTATCTATGCTGCATCTCTTGGTCTTGCCCAATATAATTCAATAACTAATGACTATGCAGAAACATTAGATAAAAGAAACACAGCTAATTTCAATAATGGTAAGGCGTAAGCAATTGAATTCTTGCCTTAATTTGCTGAAAAATGAAGAATTGGATTTAAAGTAGAAATTAAAATCTATGAGAAAATTAAAAAGCTGGACCAAAAAACACACACAAAGCCTGTATTATTCAGTGCAAATATATAAGGAATCTCTTCAAATGTGGAAAGATCCATGATCAGATTAGATTTACAATCTCTTCTCTATGAAGTTAAAAACCAATATACCTAAAACACCCACAGAAGAAGTAGTAAAAATGAGAAAACATATATAACAGAAAAGCAATGAGCTCCTAGAAAACTGGTAAAGTAATGCCACAAAATGAACACTGCAGCCAAATCTTTATAAGAGATTGGAAGTTATGATGGAAATATGGGAAAGAGAATGGAACACCCGGATTGTGAAAGAGCCACCCAGAGCACGCACAGGAAAGTTTGGGAGGTATTCTGATGTTTGCCAAATTCATATAGTTAATCAGAAACTAATCTTTGAAGAGGAAAAGTAAATCACATTTTTAAGAATAGATACTCCTTTCCCCAGTACATAATTTCCTCATAGAGGTTTGGTTGACAAACCCCCCAGTTATTACTGTAGTAGTCCATTCTCTTGCTGCTAATAAAGACATACCTGAGACTGGGTAATTTATAAAGAAAAAGAGGTTTAATGGACTCACAGTTCTACATGACTGGGGAGGCCTCACAATCATGGCAGAAGGTGGAGTAGGAGCAAAGGCATGTCTTACATGGTGGCAAGCAAGAGAGTGTGTGCACGGAAACTGCCCTTTATAAAACCATCAGATCTCATGGGACATGTTCACTATCATGAGGAAAGCATGGGAAAAACTCACCCGTATGATTTAATTACCTCCCACCAAGTCCCTCCCATGACATGGGGATTATTATAATTCAAGGTGAGATTTGGTTGGGGACACAGAACCAAACCTTATCAACTACTGATAGCAAAGAGTGAGCGGAAGATGACTCAACGTGTTCTCTAGCTCAACTCAAAGGTCAAGACACAGACTTTTAAAAATTCTAGTGAATCACTTGGCAGGAGATATGAAAATACTCATATGGTCTGTTCTGTATTATTGACTAAAGAAAACAATCAAGCTGCTAAGGAATTAAAGTTAATTTTATTCAGAAGTCTTACTGAAGTCTACAGGCCAGAAGGTTACAACCCGAGCAGCCATTTAGAGAGGTTCTGTCTGATTGCTCTGGCACAGCATTTCAGTCTGTTGCTTATATACAGGTGGTGGGAACTTAATACATGCAAAATGATATCAAACTTGCTCAGAAGTTATACTGAAGCAAAATCATGTCAAAGCTTGGGTGTAAGAGCACATCTGCTTATAGATTACAACAGCATCATCACTAACCCTGCCAGATGTTATCTTGTGAGTGGGAAAAGGCAAGGACTAGTGTTATTTATCTTTTAAAGAATATAGTGACTCAGGCAAGAGGTGTAGGAGACCATGTGCTCTATCCTGTTTTGTCCTCAAAGCACCTTTCCAGAGAGCTGCATGTCACAGAGTCAGGGGCTTTGTGAAATTATGTTAGCAAGAAATAAGCAAACATGGCTTCTTGTGTTTGCTACTTTTGTCTCACAGTGTGTATTTCTTAACTCATTTCAGATCCTACTCTATTTCTGATACAAATAGGGTTTCCTCTGCTGTACAACAGTAATAAAACCATTTCTAACAGTTTAACTACAGCATGAAAGGTTATTTCTTATTTCACAGTTGTGAATGATTCATGATTGTTACAAATGGAACAACATTTACTAGAAACACAAAAGAATATTGAGCCTATATATGCCTAATAAGATTGCCTTATAATACACAAAGATAAAACTATCACAGAAGAAAGAGAAACTCAAACATCCAAAAATTCTGGAAGAGCTTTTAGGAAGAATTTTCAGGAACTGAGAGGTCAAGCAGACAGAAGGGGTTAAATAACCTAATTACAATGTATGTCATATTTCAAATAGCTAGCAAAGAGGATTTTTAATGTACTCACAACAAAGGAATTATAAGTGTGTAAGGAGATGGATATGCTAATTATTATGATCATCACACAATGTATACATGTACAGAAATATCACATTGCGTCCCATAAATGGGTACAATTACTATGTCTCAATTAAAAAATATTTTAAAAATTAAAAAATAAAATATAGAACCCAATTAACAAGTGTGACATGTCTGGTTACGTACAAACCTAAATCCATCACTCAGAAAATTCATATTCTTGTGGGAGCCTTCCACGTTTAGATTCTCTCATCAAAGGAAATGCCCTCAACCCTCTACCCCGCTGATCCTCTCAGTTCAAATGACTTCCTCTGAATTTGTGGTTCTCCCTTAGATATGAAGGTAGGCAATGGGGTCTGAAAATCAAAGGAGCCATTTCCCTATCTCCTAGTAAATTATTGCAAAGATCCATCTAGGATATAGGTGTGTTTATCACCCATTGTCCTCTGCTTGGAAAATTTGAAGGTAACATTAGACTAAAATTTAAGACGACAGAAAAGTCACATTCTATATCATGTTATGCATCAGCAGTTATTGTCAAGCAAATAGATTTTATGTGATCCTATCACGATTAAAGGTGATTATGTGAGATGACAGATATGTTAATTTCCTTGACTATAGTATAAATATATCAGAACATCATGTTGTACTTCTTAAGTATATACAACATTAAAAAAATCTTTTCTATGGTAGGTTGTAAACTGTGACATTTAGGAGAAAAATAACCCCTATTTAGTCCCTATTGGTGCCAATATTTAAGTCCTATAAGTAAAAGCATGTTTATTAATTATTCTTCACACTGGACATTTGCTGATGTGGAGTTCCTGGGCTTTTTCTCCCTTTGTTTAACAGTACCTCAACGTCTGAGGTTGGCCGTCGCTCAGGAAGCTCATGCATTTGGGGCTGCTGACTGCATCCCAGGTCTAACATTGCAGCATCTCACTCAGGCCTGCATTCGCATTACAGCCCCTTCTTGGCCACAGGCATTGCTTCCGGGATGGATTGGTGACCAAAATGAATACAGGGGGAATTCTAGACCTTTTCTATCAAGTTTGAAAACAAAACAGACTCTTTTCTCTCCACAGCATCTGGAGGGATAGCTCTAGGAGACTCAGCAGCCACTTGCTCACCACAGTGGGAGAGAGTCAGTGTAAGAGTGATCACCACAGAGGAAGGGGAGCCGATGGTGGTCTCAGGTCTGGAGTTCTGGATCCAGGACCACTCCTGTCTATGAGACGCTGCGGTTCTATGTCTTGCTAGCTTACTGTGGGTGGTGATTTGCTATTACTTGAAATTAGAAGATTCCTAAATGATACCCACAGCAAATAACTTGAGATAGTTTTCCTGTCTTATTCAATTGTAATACAGAGCTTTATCATCATTATACAAGTTATTACATAGTTTTTTAGAAACATGAAAATTGTCTGTGCAGACTATCAGGTGAATAAATGGTTTGATGAAAATTGGAATCAGTGTTAGGTCCTTGGAAAAGTCTCTCCTTCTGTAAGTTTTCTGTGGCCTGAGTCCACTGGCCTTGACATGAAAGGATAGATGTTCCTCCTGGAAATAACACTCAAAAATGTAGTGATGACCTCTATTTATTTCTGTCTTAGAGAGAAAATTTGAGTGAATGTTCAATAGGTACTTAAATTTCAACTTTGCTGAAAGTGACGTTTACAGCAAAGAATGATTCCTTGCCCATTTGATATAAGACAACCTAAATAGAAGGCTGTACTGGGGAAGGCAGATTACTTAACCTCCATTGCCCAGATCATAAATCTCCACTAAAGACAAACAGTGGCCACAAAAAGGCTGTGGGTAATAAGAAACAGGGGAATCCCTCCAGCAGCCTCATACCTCACCGTGAAATAAAAAGCTCCAAGACATATGTGATGAGCAGCTCTAGCAAAAGATGACAAAGTGATTTCATTATCTGGGTTGCTTAGCAAATGGTCCATACCAAGTGGTACAATCTTTCTCCTACTAAAGAAAGGGTCCTCGTTAGAGCAGGGACAATACAATGTCACTATACATCATTGTTGCTTCTTAAAACTGTCACTGTGGGTGGTATTGCTTTCTCCATGGTTAAACGTAGGCAAAATGACTAAGACACACAAGCAAATACTAATGTCCAGGTGGATATTTTCTTGCTTGTTGGCTTACACATTGGAGGCCCCTGCTTGTCTTAGTCCATTGGGGTTGCTATAATAAAATGCCACAGAAATGGTAATTTGCAAATAATAGACATTTATTTCCATAGTTCTGGAGTCTGGGAGTCCACGGTCAAGGCACAGGCAAGTTTGGTGTCTGGTTTCTCCATGTTAGCCAGGATGTTCTAATCTCCTGACCTTGTGATCCATGCACGTCAGCCTCCCAAAGTGCTGGGATTACAGGCGTGAGCCACCGCGCCTGACCCTATTTTGTCTTTTTAATTCTTGCTGGATCGGAAGCTCCATAATAAAAAAAAAAGTTCTTGAGTATCTTGTTCACTGTTTTAGCCCAAAACCTCATGGAGTCCCTAACTCAGAATCGATGCCTGCTAATCACTTGGAGGATAAATAAGGACACTCCATGAGACACACCACGAAACAACTCCAGACTGTTTTCATTCTCTCATTGAAAAAATGTTAATTATTCCTATAAAGCTTGGTGCTAGCTTTTAAGGACACAGGTAGATGAGATGAACCCAGTACCATGAAGTTCACATTGCACCTCGGAAAACCAGTGGGACACACATTCTACCATGGTGGGCAATGAACTCATAAAACTTCAGGTAGGCAGGGAGTGAAACAGCCAGGTAACTTCATCCTTGTCAAGGTTCTCGTTCTGCTGCAGAGCAAACCCTTCAGAAACGCCACTGTTCCTCAAGGCTTCCTTTGAACTGTATCCACAGGTACAGGTGTTGATAAGGCACTAGAGGTGTCAGCAGATGACACTCTTCCAAAACATCTAGGGGTCCTGGGATGATACCCTGGGCAACTGGTTTCTGTTACGGTCTCCTTCTCTCTTTCAAGAAGTTTTCTTTCACGTTTGTAGTCGTCTGAGACATTGCGATGCCCGCAGATAAAAGGAACTCAGAAAGCCTCGGAGACTCGGATGATGTGTGCGGCTCTCTCAAGCTTGTGTGGGAAGGCCTGTGAGCTCCTGTTGCTTCTTGAGCTCTCAGATGATGGGGTCGTGCTGCTCCAACATGCTTCGGTCCTGGGACCTACTTGGGTTTGTGTGTTCCTGTGCCCTAGGATCTGGGGCTGAGAAGGGCTGGTGGGTGGGCGCAGGGCAAGGATGTCTAAGGACCCTATCTATGTCCCCTTTCCCCTTATACTAAACTTTCTCTTGCAGCTTTTGGTTTAAAGGGGAGAGTGCCTGGGGGTCAGTGGGGGTATTAGAGGAATGAAGCTTGGGTGTGAAGGTTCTGAGGTGGAAACATCCTGGTACTTACAAAGAGGAAGGAAGAAAGGAAGGAAGGAAGGAAGGGAAAAAGAGAGAGAGAGAGAAAGAAGAAAGAAAGAAAGGAATAAAGAAAGAAAGAAAGACAGAGAGAGAGGGAGGGAGGGAGGGAAGGAAGGAAGGAAGGAAGGAAGGAAGGAAGGAAGGAAGGAAG